>NC_088932.1:54332500-54440000 GCF_038396675.1 Hydra vulgaris | reverse complement strand
TATGTTAAAACAATTATAATTTTTATATAAGAAAATGATGCATTCATGACTTAATACCCACTTGAAAATATTTTTAATGCTAATTCAGCATTTTCTACCAATTTTTGTCTAATAAAAGTTTACACTTTAACAAAAAAAGCATGGAGGAGGTAAGCATTATAAGGTTTGTCTGATTGGTATGACCTCAGGTGATGTTAAAGGAGAAAGACTTTCAATGTTTTTAATTAGAAAAATAAAATCTCCTGAATGTTTCAAAGGTGTAAAAAAAATTCCTTGTTGCTAAAAGGCCCAACCTAAAAGTTAGATGTCTGCCGAATTATTTGAGGAGTACAGTATCGGACAAAACATGGTAAACAAACTCAAATTCAAAACAAAAGTTGATCAAAAACTAAAAAAAACTAGTAAAATAATTAACATATTATTTTTTATGAAGTTTATTATGTTGTCAGCAAAATTTAAAACTTTTGAACCATACTAAAAATCACTAAAAATGTTTTATAACACATTTTCCCTAACAAACTACATTTTTCTTTGGATGAAACAAGGTGGATATTATTTTTCAAAAAACTTCAAAAATAAACTTAATATTTGGTAGGAGTTTCTTTACTTTTAATTACTGCTTTCATTCTTCGAGGCATAGACTCAATTAATGAGTCAACAGTTCTCATATCAACCTCTTGCCAGGCCTTCTCGATTTGTTCAAATAATTCCTCACTGGTCTTCACATTTGCACGCTTAATCTTATTGTCAATTATTTTCCAGAAATTTTCTATGGGATTCAAGTCAGGACTTTGCAGGCCACTCTATTATGGTGATATTCTTGTCCTTGAACCATTGTTTTACAATTTTTGACGTATGTTTAGGATCATTGTCCTGTTGAAAAATCCGTTTTAGGGGCATCTCCCATTCAGCATGTGGTAACATAACATCTTCCATTATATCTTTGTAAACAAAGCGGTCCATAATTCTATTAATTTTGTGAAAAAAACCAGTTCCTAGTGCTGAGAAACATCCCCACACCATAGCAGACGTTTCATGTTTAACACTCTTCTTGGTATATATTTTAGTATTGAATCTGGTGTTCTTCGGTCTCCAGACTCCCTTCTTGCCATCGCTTCCAAAAAGGTTATATTTTGATTCATCACTAAAAAGTATGTTTTTCCACTGGTCTACAGTCCAATTTTGGTGTGCTTTGGCAAACGCAAGTCTTAGCTTTCTATTCTTAAAAAAAGTTAGTGGTTTCTTGGCAGGCATTCGAGAAAACAATTTTGCTTTGTTAGCTCTTCGTCGCACATTACGATTAGAGATTTGTAGTTCTAGTTTTTTGGTTAATTTTATGGATGACAAAAGTGTATCTTTTTTAAGTCCTTTAACAATTATTCGATCTAGTCTTAGTGATGTTTTTCTTGGACGTCTGCCCCGATGGTTTGTTTTATAGCAGTCACGAGATCCAAATGATTTGACAGTTTTGCTTACAGTCGATTTATCCATATTAAATTTTCTACAAATTTTAGCTTGACGTTTTCCGCTTTTAAAATCATTAATAATATTTTCACATAAAACACTTCTTAATTTGTCGTAAGTCATTTTTAGTTGCAATTTACGCCATATTTCACAAGTTAAATCTATTTTTAGCTTAATTGAAAAAATAATTGGTCAGACTTCCAATAATTGGTCCAAAATCTATTTTATTATTTTAGAGTAATATTATGATAAAAGTGAAAGCAAAAGAATATGGTAAATTGAATAAAGACAATGAAATCATATAAAAAAAGCATCATTTTCATTTGTCCACCTTGTTTTGTCCAAGGAAAAATGTAGTTTGTTGAGAAAATGTGTTATAAATTTTTTTGTGATTCTTAGTATGATGTTTTAAATTTTGTTAAGAACATAATAAACTATTTAAAAATTATTATGTACAATTGTTTTACTAGTTTTTTTGAGTTTTTGATCAACTTTTGTTCTAAATTTGAGTTTGTCCACCATGTTTTGTCTGATACTGTATGTTGAAGGAATTATTTGAGGAGTAGGTTAAAAGTACAAAGATTTCAGAATATAATAGCTGCTTAATAAGAGTTAGTTGTTCTGCTCTTCCTAACAATCAAAAACTTGATTGGGTAGAGCTAATCTTTCTTCACTGAGTACAACCTTATCTTGCAACCTATTGATCTTGCAGTGAAAAAGCTCTCGTAAAATAGAACAAGATACTTAAGTTTTTTCTCTTAACTGCGATGCTTATGCTAACTAAGGCATGGAATTCTATTCGGACCAAACCTTCATAAATTGTTTCAAGAAATCAGGAATATCATTAGAAGCTAAGGAAGAGCATATAAATGACAATAATGATTCTAACTTAGACTTTGATGAAGAGGAGGCTGTAATAGGAAACTTAAAGATTTTAATTGTTCAAATCAAAATTTGATGCAGATTTCAACCTCACAGTCGACGTGTTAGCCATTATATGCCATTGATATGCAGCCCTCAGAATAATGAGGTAAATAAATTTACGCAAAGAAGTTACCAGAAAATATAGAAATGAGGTTTTTTGTCAACCACAAACACTGTGAAGTCGGCATTTGTGAATTCTGTCTCAAAATTTGAGGGCTGGACATGAATTTACAAACTAATAAAAGACAATCTACAGTTATTGACTTTTCTTTGAAAATGTAAGCATTCAAAACACATAACATATATATTGCATTAAGGCCTAAGAGTCACTATTTGTTTGTTTTTTTCATTATTTGTTACTTTGAACAGAATATCTGTCAACTTTCTATAATTTGAAAACCTCTTTAATTCAAACTTTTAGTTTTCCCCTTAAAATTTTACTGTAGTGTAAAAATAGTTAAAGCTTTTTTTTTTTTTTTTTTTTTCAGGTTTTAATCTTTTCTCAAATGACACAAATGATGGATATTTTGCAAGACTATTGTTATTTGCGTGGTTATGGTTACTGTCGTATTGATGGAACTATGTCAGTTTTAGATCGGCAGGAAAATGTATGACTTTATAATTTTTATAATTAAATTTATCTAATTTGGATTGTATTGAACCTGATTAAAAAATGAAAAAAGCTCTCGCACTTTTTCTTTTTTTAATCAGGTTCAATAAATGCAAATAAAAAATTGTGTGTAAATGTTAATCTTTAAAACCTCATTTTTCAAAACAAAAAAAAAATTTTTCAAGAAAAAAATTATATATATTTTAGCAGTTTTTTTGAAAAATTTCCAGTTTATAACAGCATTTTTATTTTGCTTTATTGTCAAGTCCTTTTTTCAACTTTTTTTTGTTTACTTGGCCACCAGCATGAGCATCAGATTTAGACCATCCAATTTGAGTATTCGAATACTTGATATTCGAATATATTTGCGTGTTTTTTTACTATTTGATATTCGAACATTTTCTCCAATATTCGAATAATTTCAAAAATGTAAAGGCAGAGTAAGCTTTTAAAAAAGTACTGTTATTTTCTCATTTTGCAAATGAAAAAAATATTTCTCTTTTTGCAAACGGAAAAAATTCTTAGAATTTTTATATAACCTTAAAGTGGAAAACTTAAATTGCATTTTTATATGGTTTTTATTTTGTGTGACATTATTTTTGTTTGCTTTTAGAAAACAGTCGTTTATTTAGATTGCTTAAAAATATAAATACATATTTGTTCCATAAAAAAAAATCTTAATAATAATCTTAATAATAATAATTTTTAATATTTTGTGAATAAATAAATATAATATACAATTAAATAAATATAATATAATATGCAATTTGTGGTTGCATAATTTGAAGTGGTAAGTTAAAATTTTTTAGATTTTCTTAGATAATTCATCTCTGGTTTTTTTAGCCATGTCAAAAAAATCCAAGGTATGGGAGTTTTTTAAGAAAGACGAAAAAAATATTGGTGAAGCCAAATGTGGTAGGTGCAACACGAATATAGGATGGAGAAGTTCAACTACTGCTATGATTAATCATTTGAAGCTACGACACAACATATTGATAATTAAATTGGTATCAAATGACAATGATTGAGAAAATAATATTCCTAAGAAAAAACAAAATACTGAAATAAGTAATATTTGGCCATTTGTAAAAAAAGAATCTTTAAATGAAATATTGTCAAAAGTCGCAGCTTTTGATGGAATGGCTATCACAGCAATGAGTAAATCCCAAGCTATAGCTGGTTACGTGCAACAAAAAGGTTATAAAGTGCCGAAAAGTCCGACAACTATTTCAAAATGCATCAATAGCTTTTATAAAGAAAAATGTGTTAAAGTGCGGGAAAAATTTGAAAAATTAAAAACAGCAAATCGTAAATTTGCTATTACTGTGGATGAATGGACAGATTGTACTATTTTACGTTATGTAAACGTAACAGCTCATGTGATTGGAATAGACTCAAATACAATTGAATGCTATGTTCTGGGTTTAACGGAAATAATTAAACAGGCAAATGCAGAAACAATTAAACATTTGGTTGAAGCTAAGTTAGCAGACTTTGGGATTTTCTTAAAAAATGATGTTATTGCATCTACTAACGATGCAGCAGCCGTAATGAAAAAATATGGCAATATATTAGGTGTTTTAAATCAACTAAATCAACTTTTAATCACGCGCTTCATTTAGCTGTGATGGATTGTTTTTATATACCAAAAAGTTCTATTCACAATGAAGTGTTTGACGATACCAAAGATTTTGTTGATGAAGATTTAGAAGAAGATTCCACAGAAGATCAGTGCTCTGATTACAATTTGGTGTTTATTGAGGAAGATGAATATGATATGGTGTTAGATTTTAATCAAATTATTAACAGGTTAAGAGGTGTTATAAGAATGTTTAAAAAATCGGCTACAAAGCATTCTTTTTTGCAACAAAATATAGCTCAAAAAATGGGTTAAAAAAAGTTAAAATTAGACATAAAAACACGATGGAATTCCTTGAGTGTAATGATTCGACAATTTTTCATTCTATCAGAATGTGTTAACAAATCCTTAGTCGAATTGAATATTGATCCAATTCCAGAAAATGATAATTTTGCGCTACAAAACCTTGTTGATGTTCTGGCACCAGTTGAAACTGCTGTTACTGAATTAAGTAAAAATGATGCAAATCTCATAACTGCTGAAGGAGTTTACAAATTTTTGTTTGAAAAGTTGCAAACAATGCAAACTAATATAGCAAAAAAACTGATACATGCGATCAAAATAAGGATGGATGAAAGAAGAGATCCAGTTTTAATGGCATTGATTATTTATCTGCAGGGCGGAAATATAATAAGTTCTAACGCTCATTTTAAATATGCAGATAATTTAATAGAATAAACATCACCAGTTGCAGTCGGATTGCAAAAAGAACTCCAAAATGCAATAAGTTCTATTACAGAACCAAAAAACTGTCATGTTAGCAATCGCAGCGCAAATATATTGAATTGAAGAAAGAATTTCGTCAATTGGATTCTTTTAAAAAACGGTCGACAACGCTTGACGTTTTGTATAACGCTTTAATAACAATACGCCCTACCTCAACAGCTTCTGAAAGAGTATTCTCAACAGCAGGTGCAATTAAAACAAAAAGAAGAACAAGTCTAAATTTCGAAACATTCAATTCTCTTTTATTTTTAAAATATGTTTTTAGAAAAAAAAATACATATATAAAATAATAAAATCGTTCAAAATAAAATAGAAAACACTTTTTTAATTAGATTATTATTATTTTTTATTTTTTTAATGTCTTTTAACTTTTTGATAAATTATTCGAGTATTCGATTACTCGAATATTTTCAGATTTTTCTATTTGATATTCGAATAGTTGAAAAGCTCGAATAGTTGGATGGTCTAATCAGATTGTATGACCTGTAGCCTCTAACAGTCCTGGATAACTTTTTCATATATTTCAGCATATTTCTCTCATTGCATCTTTAACACAACTCAAAAACATGTTAAATAAATTAAATGTCTGATTGGCATCATCCTAATTCACTTCTTCACATTTCTAACAGGCTTCCCGGCTACGTTAAACAACCTGACAGTGCAGCAGCATTAAAGTTTGCATTAGGCAAAAGAAAATGTAGTTACCTTGTTGATTTTGGGTTGGAACCATACCATGTGAAGACAGCTTATCTCTAAAGTCATCTTTTTTTTTCCACTAATTTTTGTTTTATTACATAGTAAGAGTGTGAATCCTCAAAAATGAACAAATAGATTGTGGGTACTTGAGTATAAACTCTGGTTTTAAAAGCTAGATATATTGATTAAAAATTCCTCTGATGCCCTATTTCACAGAATTTATTTGACAAACTCATAAAGCAACAGGTGTTCAATCTTGGAAAACTTTGGTATCAATGAATGGTCCTAATGTAAATTGTGAGGTTTTTAAAAATTTTAAATAAACATAGAAAGGAAAAACAATATTCTAGTATTATTAATATTGTCCGATGCAGTCTGCACATAGTGGTGTGCACATAGTGGTGTGCACATAGTGGTGTGCACATAGTTTCACACATTATGGTGTCTTACAATCTGCAATAAATTCCCAAAAGTCTGAGTCAGCAAAAATATTTCATACAATTGTAATATAAAAATATTTCTTGTTCTACTGTGCAATAGAACAAGAATTTGGCGTAAACAAGCAATTATTGGTTGAAAATCTGCTAGAGAGGTTGCTTGTTTCTCAAATAATAAGTTATGACCACATCAATTGTCATGAATTGTTATTCATCAATATGAGCTTCACAGTTAGCATACAGTGGGTAGAATGCAGTGTTGATAAATAACAAGGATCAATTAATGGTAGATGAAGCAGGCAGAAAACGTAAG
Organism: Hydra vulgaris; assembly: GCF_038396675.1. Lineage (NCBI taxonomy): Eukaryota > Metazoa > Cnidaria > Hydrozoa > Anthoathecata > Hydridae > Hydra > Hydra vulgaris. Next base: position 54,433,191 of record NC_088932.1, on the reverse strand, counting down.
TTTATTGGAAACAGAACAAAAATGTTGCATCAAGATTCTCAAATCTGATGTTGACACGTTGTGCATTAAAGCAGATTAAAAGAGAGGCTTTAATTGGGGATTATCTTGTTAAAAGGATAAAAGAGAGGCTTGGGGATTAGGGATTATCTTGTTCTCCTGGTTTATATTAAACTTCTAGTTATAATGGAATTCCAAATTTAAATTAGTATTTAGAGAAAACATAGTTTTCCGTAAATACTAATTTAAATGTATATTTTTGCAACATATTTCTTTTTTAACTTTTTCAGTCATTAGCCATACAAAAAATACAGTAAAGTTTCATAAAAATTAGGAAAGCTATCAGCTTAGAGCTTAAATTAGAAAAATATAGAGTATTTTTAAAATATGACCCGGACAATCCCTGTTTATTATCTGTGCAAAAGGAAATTCCTTTAGAAACACAATTTTAGATGAACATTTTATCTTCTTTTTTTTTCACCTGTTTTTATCTTCTTTTCTTCCTCATTTATCAACCAGGCTATCTTCTTAGTCCTACTAAGGTTACAAGCGTCCTACTAAGTCCTACTAAGGTTACAAGCGGTTAGTTATAGGAATCATAAGATTCATAGCCTGAAGATTTAATTTCCTAAAAAACAAAAATTATGGCATGCTCTGCGGATCATTTTTAAAATAGAAGTCAACTAGTTTGCAGTGCAACTTGCTATTACCTCAAGTACATCAGTTGTTGAATGTCCTATCATTGATGTCTTCTTATCAAACTTAGGGGCCTCCATTTCAATGTTGTACAAGGGTAATTCAACACGATGCATTTCAGCTTCATGGTTAGCCAGTATTTCTGCAGTCTTTTCTAGAGTGCTCTCATGGACCTCTTTGTTTTTTTACCAGTAAGAGCCTTCATAAAATAAGAAATGTGTTCCTCCAACATGTGTTACCTACAGCAAATCCAGAAGCAAGATAATGTTAAGTAAGTTTTAGTAATGGCTCTAGTATATACTCTAAAGTTTTAAAACCAGTTGTGTCACAGCATATAGTATCTGAAACAAAATGTCATAATACTTTAACATAATGCTTATACATTATACTTTAGGAGATTTAAGATCACATATGAAACTACTCCAAAAAGGACATCATTTGTGTTGTAAATATCAGGAATTGTAATACTGATGACTTTTAAAAGTATCAGTAACATTTAGAATCTCCTCCATGTCTTTGATCTGTTTTTTATTGAAGCAGCAGGATAAGCCTTTTTCTCTACAAAGTCTCTGTTATATCTTGCATTATCTGGTCTCTCGGAAAGTATAATTACTTTATTAGCTATATAATTAAATCTTTATTTATTCTTGTGTCATTTAATCCTTATTATTTTAAATAATTTTTCATTCTTCATATTACTTAGATCTCCAATCTTCTTGAACATTCTTTTGTAAATAGAGTTTCTCAACATAGGGACATACTCAAAATCCACATCTGCTTTATTGCAGGTGTGAATCTTGATTGGGTGTGTCAGGAATACATCTTTGTTGCATTTATAATCATCTGTATTCTATATTATATCAGTCATTATTGCAATAAAACGGGCTTCATTGCGAAAAAACCAAATACCCAAACCTCTCCTGAATTTGTGCAGCAACAATTTTTTTTTGGAGAAATAGTAGAGAGAAACATACCTAAAAAATTTAATACTTCTTGACACAAACAGTAAAATATAAAAATTTCATTGTACAATAAGTAAAGATGTTTTGATAAACTTAATATATCTTTATGTATCTTATGCTAGAGAGCTGGTTTGCGGGTCACTGGTTGATAGGATATTTAAGATGAAATAGGAGTCTTAGATTTATCTGTATCTTCCTCTTTTCTTTTTTATTCTTGGTTAAAATTATATAACATTAAATTAAATAATATTTGTTTAGTGAAACATTCAAGAGATATTTTTCATCGACAATTATAGAAATGTATTTCCAAATTATTAAATTTTTTAAATGTTGCAATTATTCCACGATTATTCCACTTGTCACATTTTTTTGTGCAAAAAAGAATATATGCACACAATGTGTGTGTATATATTTATATTTGTATATATATATAAAATATATATATATAATTTATATATATATATATAATATGTATATAATATATACATATATATGTATATATGTTTATATGTATATATATATATATATATATATATATATATATATATATATATATATATATATATATATATATATATATATATATATATTAAATTTATATTGTTTTATCTTTATTAGATAAAACAATTATAATGATATAAATTATTGTTTAAAATTAAAGTAATAATAAAGTAATGAAATATTATTTATTTGTACAAATTTTTGCATTTCAGATTAAAAAGTTCACAGACGAAAAAGAATTATTTATATTTTTATTAAGCACTCGTGCAGGTGGTTTGGGGTTAAATTTGATGATGGCTGATACATGTATCATTTACGACAGTGATTGGGTAAGTGTTATGGGAATAATCTTCAAATATTTTATTAAATGTTCGATAGTAAATCAGTATTGTGTATTTTTAGAATCCGCAAGTTGATCTTCAGGCGCAAGATCGATGTCACAGAATTGGTCAAACAAAACCAGTGGTTATTTATCGTTTTGTAACTGCAAACACTATTGATCAAAAGATAATTGAACGAGCTGCTTGCAAACGAAAGCTTGAAAAAATGGTCATACATGAAAGTAAACAATGTTTTTTGATTAAAATTTTTATAAAAATCAAAAGAATTATTGGATACATATATATTTTTTTCTTTTAGAAAATTTTAAAGGAGGAGCTCTTGCTTCAGCTATTTCTCCTCGTGAATTATTAGAGTTGCTTCAATCCAAAGATGCTAGTTGTTTTGATGCAGGTAATGTTATTTCAGACGATGATTTAAATAAGTTGCTTGATCGTTCAGATATGGCGACAGTGGCTGGTAAAAGAGATCAAGTAAAGAAAAATAAAGAAAAAAAAGTTGACAATAATCGTAAGATATTTAAGGTTATAGAGAATGTCTTTACGGATGATATCATTTTTTAAAAAGTAGGTTTCAAAAGATATTCTTTAGTATCAAAAGGTTATCATTCGAAGATCAATAGTTATAGAGAATGCTTCAACGTATGATCACATTTTTCTAAATGCATTAAAAAATCTTTGCATTTTGCTTTTTAACGCTATCTGTTTGCTTCTGAAGGTCCGCTCTTTAACCTGAAGCTTCTTCTGTTGGCATTTAGTTGAATTCCATTAGGAACTAATTAACCTTTCTACTTTTATCTCTTTTTTTATTTGTATCCAGTTATATTTATTTGTAGTTAAGTTTATTTAGTTACTTTATAAAAATGTAAATCTTGTAAATAAAAGTGTTGATAGTTTGCATTATTGAGGATTGTTAATAGTTATAAAGTAAACATTTTAAAGATGACCAAAATTTATTTATTACAGCAATGCTAATTAAAAAATAGTTTATTTAAAAATCGAAGATCAAAAAAACAAATATCAAATATTTGTATATTCAATTACAAAATATTGAATATTTCAGTATTGGTGCAACAACTGATTTTAAAAATCAAATAATAAAAAACTAAATCTTTTTCATACACTTTCCAAAAACGAAAAATTTTATTTATGAAAAACTTTTTTATTTAAAATAAAATATACTTAAATAATTATGTATCGAGAAGTCTAAATAACGAAAAGGTTATAAAGTAATTAACATTTAAAAGATTCCGTCAAAAGCGTTATATACCACACAGTAAACTATTTACAAAATGTTATAGCAATACGAAATAATAGTAAACTCGATTATTTATAGCAAGAGATGAAAACTTGAATTTCAAGATCTGATTAATAGCAATTAACTACCTAAGGTGGTACACCAGGGAAAAAATTAAACTTAAATGTCGTTTGAAATGTTTCCCTTTGATGATTATTTGTGTTAATGTAATGTTAAAAATATTGTTATAAGTAAAAAGAACAAAAAAAGTCTTGACTCCAAAGCATGACATCTTGATCTAGTAAAAGTTTATGGATTGAAATACCTTGTTATACTCCGATTGACCCATGCGTTTTCAAAATTTTTGAAAATTACTCTATTACAAAATCACTTGGAAAATTAAAAATTTTACTCTTCTTTAGTAGATTTATAGCAATAACTTTTTATCTAACCAAGTTCAAAAAAAAAAAACATGGGTCAGCCTTACTATTAGTAGTAAAAATAAACAAGTCCTGAAAATTTCATGTCGTAAACTTTAATTTTACTTAAATTATCGGTTTCGAATTTTGAAAAACGCTATAAAAAAAGCAAGAAATGGAAAAGAATAGATCATTTCGAAGTGTTAAAACTGCTAAAAACCATGTTGAGTAAATACGAAAAGCCCATCCTGTGACTTTATTTTTAATCATAAGGAGAAAATAACACTGACAGACTGCTTTTAAAATCAAATTTTGTAACGTAGAAAAGTTAATCAAAACGAAACAATATTAATGAGTTTAATGACTGATTTCGATACTATTGACAGTAACTAGTTTTTTAGCACTGGAACTGATGAAGATAGAGAAGTTAGTGACTGAAAAGTAGCATAATTTTTATTTAGACGGAATCTATTTTATTTTTCTTTTAATTTGTCTAGAGCAACAACAAAAAAAACAAGTAACAAAATTGTATTTATTAGCATTTTCTATATATTAGATATGGTTTGTGATTACCAAAGCAGCAGTTTAGATCGGGAATAACAAGAACAGTTTTTTCTTGATGACTTGAATGCTATTATCTCGCATTTAATGTTAAATAAACAAGTCTACTATTAAATAACTTTTATAACAAGTGAGCAACCTGTTGCTAGAGAGTTTGATATGGTAGCGCGGCTTAAGTAAGACAAAATTAGGCTATACATTAAAAGAATAAACTTTTTTGTTTTGTTTTTCAAAAAAGTCAACTTAAAAGATCAATCTTTTGTAATATTCAAAAAATTCAAAAAATTTTTTTTTTGCCTTTTCTTATCCTGGTGTATCAAAAAAAAATTACTTAAAATTTAACTAAATTCTTATTTCAAACTTTTAAAATCAGATCTGCGTTTTTACAAAAACTGGTAATCGAGTTTTATCTAACACATGAGCTAGCTCTTCTTTTTTTTTAGTTTACAATTATTAATCTATATTATATATATAAATATTAATAATTAATTAGTAATATAACAATATATAAACTTGGTATCTGAAAGAAAATCCAAATAATCTTGTCGCCAGAACCATATAGAATAAATCAAATGTGTATATATAATAAAATAAAAATACAATTGATTTAATAAATATTAACAACGTAGAATAAACAAAAACTAAAAATAATTTTACAAGTTATCCAGAGTGAAAATAATTTTACATTTCAAAAATATTTATATATATTGCCAGTAGAAAGAATAAAGTTTTTTAATTTAGTTTTAAAACGAAATTGACAAATCAAAATTTGGAACAACAATTTTCTTCCGAAAATACGGATAGTTTATACAAAATTGATGAAACTTTGTTTGACAAAAGGGTTTAATTAATAAATTATCATTTCGTAAAGTATATTTATTTTTAGCTTTATGGGTAAAAAGATCTTTAAAAATGAACAATGGTTGTTAAATTTTACAACAAAACATAAAATATTATAGACATTGAGTTCGTAAACGTTAAGTGCTTTAACGTTTTTAAGTAAAATATTTGAATCAGAAAAACGATTTTCAAAACATATTAAACGCATTGCGTGTTTCTGACTATGGTAGAGATTTCGTAACTTACTTTTAGAGGTACTTCCCCAAAACAATATTTACATTATTTATATAGCTATAAATAAATGAGTAGAAGAGTTGAATTAAATTTTGTTTACTTAGATAGTATCTGACCTTGTATAGAATTCCAATACTTTTGGCCAAATTAATAGAAATAAAATCGATATGATACTCCCATGTAATATTTTCATCAATGTAAATGCCTAAAAATCTTGTGACCGACTCCTTTTTTATTTCAATTTTATCAATAAAAAGTTTAGGTAAATTATTTGGTAAAAAACGCTTTTTTGCGAGGGAGTGGAAAAGGATCCATTCTGTTTTGTCAATGTTTAAAGTTAACTTGTTGCACTTAAACGAGTTGGAGATGTGATTGAGTTCTTTATCCATATTTGAAAAAAGCTCATAAATGTCACTATTTAACAGAAATAAATTAACATCGTCCACAAAAATGATACTCATAAGGTTAGAATTTTTATTTAAATCATTTATTTAGACTAAAAACAAAAGTGGGCCTAGAATAGAACCCTGTGGAACACCACATTTTATGTCAATTAATTTTTCATTTTGAAAATAATCTCCATAAAAAACAAATTCTTTTCTATTTGTCAAGTAACTTTTATACCATTTTATTAATTTGCCATTAATTCCGTAAAATTTGAGTTTTTTTAGTAGAATTTTGTGATCGATCGCGCTATGAAGCGAAAAGCTCAAAAAGTGGCCATAAGTGGAATTTTTTTAATACACCATTTCCATTAATTTTTTATTACTACTTATTAGAAAAAATGTCAAATGATAAGAAAAATATATATTTTGGTTCTCTCATGTCTACTAGTCAGAAAAGCATTTTTTCTTACCTAGTTGAAGGTAAAAACAGTTTGCTAAAATTCGCAAACTTTTTTTACTTTTCTAGTTTTTATTTTTTTACTCATTTAGATGAATTTATTGTTTTTTTTATTGTAAAGCTTTATTTAGGCATTCTTTTATCTTTTTCAAAAGTAAAAAGCCTTAAATATTGATTATAGCTTTTGCCAAACGAGTAATTAAAATATTAATTTTAATTACTCATTTGGCAATATATAAAATATAAATTTTCCGATAAATATTGTTGAAAATACAAAAACGAATCCAATAATGATGAAAACAGAAAAGGCCCTTGCATTAAAGATAATTTGCAATCTCAGTGATTTACAATATCAAGTTATTAGAAACTCTTCACTGAAACAGAATGCAGAGATAAACCCTTCAGTCAAAGTAATAATTGATGCAAAATCCAAATGTTATCCAGAAAATTTGGAAATTTTAGAAACGTCTGCCAAAGGTTATGTTCACTCAAGAATTATAAAAATATCTAATACAGAGTGTCTAGATGGATATAACCTGTGGAGTTCCACAGAGATCTATACTAGGACCCTTATTATTTCTAATTTATGTTAAAGATCTCCATGAAGTCTCAAAATTAACAACTATAATGTTTGCTGATGATACAAACCTATTCCTATCTAATAATAACATCAATAAACTTTTTTCTGAAATGAACATTAAACTAACAAAAATATCTGACTGGTTAAGTCAAATAAACTTTCACACAACATTGACAAAACTAAATGGATTTTCTTTCATCCACAATTTAAAAAACATTTACTTCCAAGTAATATGCCTCTTCTTCATATTGATAATATTCAAATAAAATGAGTAATTTTCACAAATTTTCTAGGTACCATTGTAGATGAAAATCTATCATGGAAGAATCACATTGGACATTTATGCAACAAAATTGCAAAAAGCATTGGAGTTTTATATAAAGCAAGAAGTGTTTTAAACAAACATTCATTAACTCAACTATATTACTCTTTTATACACTGTCATATAAATTATGCTAATATTGCATGGGGAAGTACCCATAAAAGTAAATTAAAGCCACTTTATTGTCAGCAGAAGCATATTACACTTCTTACAAATTTCAAAAAGCGTTTTACTCACTCAAGGCCACTCTTATTTAACATGAATGTTTCTAACATATCGCGAGGTTAGAATTATTTTGTTTTAACTCCATGTTTTTCCAAACTGAGAAAATCAAATTAAAAGTTTTAAAAGGACCTGTAGACCACTTAAACATAAAAGACGTAAACAAATTAGATTCATTTTAATTTCCCATACTTGCTACCACAGTTTAAAAGTAAATACTTCAAAAGATATAATGTGCAGGTATCTGAATTACCACATCCTGATTTGGAGATAAAACAATATAATACACACTTATTTTATAAAATACAACATTATTTTGTTCTATCTCCATTTTTTATATAAAAGTATAATACAAATTAGTATTTTGTATATATATTGTATATATTGTAGCAAGGTAAAGAACTGTTTGGCATATCTCTGTTTTATTGGAATAAAATCTTACTTTAACTAGTAAAAAAACTTTATAAATGCAATATTTATAAAGTTTAATTATCTAAAGTATGTACCAAGATTTTTACAAAAAAATAAAACTTTGGTTGAAATAAGCTCCAAGAACATATTATCCAAAATACATTTCACAGTGAAATGAATTTCAAAGAATAAATTCAGCAAGGTAAGCACATCTAGGTAATTCATTAAAAACAACAATTTCAATAAGAAGCCCATTTAACACCATAACATAAACATAAAACATAAATATTTTGACATTAAAATAAATTATTTTAAAATACTATTATAAAGTGTTATGTCTACAGCAGGCATATACTTGAACATACTTTGAAGGTCCTTAGTTTTATCATTAGAAATTTGAGCACACTGGTTTAAGACAGAAGCCATTGGTACAACTGCAAGAGGTCTTGCCACAGCTAATGAAGATCGTGGATTGTTAGGAAGACGCTTAATTCGTACTTCTGAACAAACATCAGTAAATGACTTTCTGTAGTATATATGATCTGAAAACTCTGCCCTGTAAATCAGATGCTTTATTTGGGTATAGGGAACAAGGTTATAATTAAAATAGCCTGCAATAGCTGAAAAATGCTTAAAATCCAATCTTTTCATTTGGTAGACAGAAAAAAGATTTCTCTTTTGAATATTAGCAATTGCTCTGATTAAACCAAGTGGACTAAATATTTCAAGAGGAGTTAGTGCTCTATCAATTTGACTATGTATATTGTCAACCTCTTGTATACTAGAATGCCCTGATTCACAGAACTTTTGCTCTATTACCCTGATTTTTGAGTAACGTATAAAAAACTCACGTAAGGCAATGGACATGTGACTATTTCTATTTTGAGGCACGCAGGAATCAAACCATAGTATGAGTTTATTAACATCTGGGTGGTCAGCAATTATCTTCTCTAGCAAGCATGTTACCCTACTTGCAAGGTCATTTCCTGCACGACCTGAAATGCTTTCATGCCAAAGCATACAATAACCTTTTTTATTTAGGGAGCAATGCCCAGTTAAATTATAAACTGAGAGTTTACGTTTGTAAAAAAATGCTCCTATGTTTGATTTTGGTAAACTTATTACATTTTCAAGGTCAATGCATACTACAGCTACATTTTTATCCTTAAGTTTGCGGTCTTTTTCACGTTCTGCTCAATTTTCATTCTTCAACATTACATGTTTGGAAAATTTTTGGGTTTGCTCCTCAGTTGGATTTACTACATTATGGTATTCATAACATGTATCACATAAATCAGTTTTTGGCTTTTGAAATTCGATGTTAAAGTCATGCTCAAATATGAATCTATACATATGCTTCTTAACAGGGGCAATATTCTTTTCTTTGCAATAGGTAGAGTAAAGTTCATACATTTTATTAAGATTTAAAAAAGCTTCAAAATATTCTTTTTTTGTTCTTTTACGACAGTAGTGTGATGGTACACGTGGAAATTCATTGATATGATCTTTAACACTTTGTTTTGATCTTTGATCAACAACCTTTTTGGTGTGTTTCCCCATTTTGAAAAGGCTAGGCTTCCAGTAGCATCATTCTTGTTTTCATGATGATAATAAACTCTTCTACTACTTATATTTAAAGTAGTGAGGTAAAATTCTTTACAAACTCGAGTTTGCAAATCACCAACAAAAAAGTTGTAATAAAATGAATATATTTTTCGCGAATTTTCATTGATGGTTCGATGACGTTTCTTCTGGAGTCATACAGAAGTTCTACTGTAGAAATGCTTTTTTTGGGTATCATCCATAGACCAAAAATCAGAAAATATATGTGCTCGTTCTTCGTCACTGATATGTTGTCTACATTTAAATTTACAAGAATTTAAACAGTCTTTTCTTGTGGTTACAGACTTGCAGGGAACATTTTCTCCTTTTCTATTTTTATAAGCTTGACCAGATTGTCTCAACTGCTTTCTTACATTCTGTATCTAAGTTTTAGGTTAGCCATTCCAGACAATTTTTTTATAATTCAAAAAAGCATATATAATTTATATCATTGTATAGAGCTTGACCTGACTTAAAAAATGGTCATTCGACCTTTGAAGTTAAGCCGATCCAAAGTTATAGAATTTTTTGTAGTGCAAAAATTGATGATTTTTTGACGAAAGGTATTGGGCTTAAGTATGGAAAATTTGCAGTGTTATGGCACCGAAAAAGAGAGTATTTTTGGATCATATTGACTTTTGAATTACTTTTGAACCGTTATTACATTTGATTTGAAATTTTCCATATTGATTCAACAACTATAAGAAAATAAAATACAAAAAAAATTTTTTTTAATTCTGTTGGGATTGCCCAGAACTGTCTATTTTACAGACTGAGGGTTTTTACTTATTTACTTAGTTTTGGTGCCATAATGACTCTTGAATAACTCTTAAACTGTTATTGCATTTAACTTGAAATTTTCCATATTGATTCACTAACTGTAAGAAAATAAAATACCAAAATATTTTTATTTAATTCAGTCGGGATTGTCTAGATTTGGGCATATAACTTTGAATATATTTGATATTTTTCAACCGTTATTAAATTTGACTCGAAATTTTTCATAATGGTCCCATTTTTATTCATCATGATGAGATTAACCAGAATCATCTATTTTACAGACTGATGGTTTTCACTTATTTACTTAGTTTTGGAAAATAAAATTTGGGGTTGTATTATTATTACACCATACAAATATGCCAAAGGAATCATGGAATCCAAATCATACATCATTTTGAAATTATTGTATAATTTACAGACCGGTCAGTAAATTACTGCAAAAAGGCATTGAAATCTGTCGAAATTATTCAGAATAACCTATTTAACAGACAGAAGATTCTTCAATAAAGTTAAAATTTAATTTTTAATGAAAATAACTTACAGCAAACGAACTTTCTGAAACTTGGAGTACTTACAACTGCAATAGGCAGGTATAACAGCAGAAATTATATCTAAAAATGTAAAAATATTATTATTAGAAACACAGATACACAATAACGTGTTAAAAATATTTTGTTAATTCATTTTAAAAATATATAAATTAAAAACATTTAAAACTAAATAAGCATAAAATAAGAAACTTACTCTTTAAGATTGTTTATGTGAACCAATGAAAACGCCCAAGATAAAAATAATAAAAGTAACATAAAAAAATGTTTTTATTCTAAAATTTCTTGGCTTTTAGTGAATGATTAGAAGTAGCAAGTTTCAGTAACGAAACAAACTAATAATCATTTTAAACAATAGACACCATTGAGAAGGTAAGTTAAGTTGTCTATCAACACAAAACATCACAACAATAACATCACAACTATATCATCACAATCACAAAACACACAGACCTTGTGGCACTAAACGCTCCTAATTCACACTAGTGTCGCTAAGTAATGGGTTAACTTTTAACCAAAACTAGTGATCATCCTGAAAAGCTTAAAGGTGGCTCTATTTGCATATGACATAAGAAACATATGGATTTCAATCATCTTGTTTTAGAACTGACTTGCTAACTGTTCTTACAGAATGGTACTACATAGCATTATGGTACTACATAGCATATAGAGGTGGTTAGGCAAATTCTACTGTCGTCTGTTAATTGTTATCTAGCTATATAAACTTCGTCTTGGCTCTTCCAGTAACTTCCAACTTTAAAAGTAGTTACCTCCTGATGCTTGCTCTACCCCTACTTCTATCCACAATAGTGAAATTGTTCCCAATCAAATTACTGTTTTTTTATCTTCTGATTTAATTTTGAATGATGACTTTTCATGCTCTGTTTCCTTTCATGCTAATGATGACTTTTCATGCTCTGTTACCCCAACTTCTATTGCATACATCCCTTTAGGAAATGGTTCTAAAAACTTTCTTATTAAAACGCAACTTAATTAAGAGAATCTCCCAGTTTCCAATTTGGATACTACCTATATTATCTGGTGATTTCACCTATCAAATAAAGAAATTTGTAACATGTAATTGACGTTTTTAAAGAAGGTAGATATATCTAATGGTCTAATTATAAGCAAGGTTTTTGAGTCTTTAATTAACAAACACTTATGCTCTCCTCTTGAATCTAATAACTTTCTGATCACTAAGGATTTCAATCGCCTCGTTTTACAGCTAATACTACCATTTATTCCTGCCTTGATAAGAACGCAACATTCCCTGATTGCTTGAAGGGGGCATTTGAGCTTGAAAAGGATCTCACTTCTGCTACAGCATGAGGTTCACAGTGGCTGGTGAACTTTAACTCATAGAAAACTTAATTTTTTTCAGCTAATCGTTATCGCCATAATTTATATCTTCCTATATTTATAAACAGTAATGTGCTCCATGAGTCATTTACCTTTTATCTTCTAGATTAACTCTTACTTCCGATCTTTCTTGGAAATCATGTATTAAATCCACTGCAAAATTAGCATCTGCTAAGTTGCATCTCTTTATTGTGCTTGCCACTTTCTTACTCTGGATTTTATTCTTTATCTCTATAAATCTCAAATCCTTCCTAGTATGGGATACTGTTGCCCTATCTGGGGCGGAACTCCCAATAATGCCCTTTCTCTTTTAGACAAGGTTCAAAAATGCATTGTAAACATAGTTGGACCTGCTCTTGCAGCCAACCTCCAACCATTATCACATCATTGTAATGTTGCTTCTCTTTCTCTTTTTTATAAATATTATAATGAACACTGCTCTAAAGAGCTAGCGTCTCTTGTACCATATACTAAAATTCATTGTTGTGTTACTCATCATTCTATTAAGTCTCATCCTTTTAATGTGACTGAAATTGTTATAGTTACAAAGACAAATAAATTTCGAAAAAAAATAAAAAATTAAAGAGAAATGTTGCTAACAAAACCTCAGATAAAAGGGTGACACAAGGTTAATAATAAAAATACAAATAATTATAGAATAGCAAGACCTGCCTCTGTAGCCAACCATTGTCGCATTGTCACAGTGTTGCTTCTCTTACTCTTTTCTACAAATACTATAAAGGGTGCTGTTTTAAGGAGCTAGCGTCTCTTATGCCATCTGCTAAAATTCATTCTCGTATTACTTATCATTCAATTAAGTCTCGTCCTTTTACTGTGACTGTCCCTAAGTGCTACAAAAACTCTTATTTGTGTGACTAATCATTCAGCATCTTTTTACTGTATATGTTCCTTCATGGTGTAAAAACTTTTTTTTCTTTAACAAAACATAAATATACATATAATGACTTACGCGTGCATGAATGCTGTGCCAGAGAACAGAGACATACATATAATTCCAAAAGAACACAGACATACATATAATGACTTACAGGTACATAAACAGAAACTTACATATAATGACCAGTATTATCACATGAAAATCAGGCCACAGTTCCAAAAGAAGACATGTGTATATTTCTACATATATTCCTAAATTATGGATAACATGTAAGCCACAAAAAACATGATGCATTTGAGAAGTTTTTAATTTTTCATTTAAAGGAAGTCGATCATAATTTTTAACAACAAAAGGTAAATATGCTTCTCTCCAATGTTTAAATTGGCTAAAAAAACTTGAGTTAAAGATTTAAATGAAAAAATAAGCTTCCGAAGATCATCCTCATAGTTTTCCTTTTCAGGAGAAAATATTTGAGACATTACAGTGAGTAAATTTTTTAGCTCTCCAAAATAAGATTGTGCCTCGCCTGAAAACATATCTTCTATCCCAAACGTGTAGCTTCCAGATGACGTTGTGACTTGAAAACTACCAATCTCTCTAAAATTATACTTTGTGCCATCTGTATGAAGAACATTGTGTGTACTATTCAATATAGCCTCTCTAACCTGAGCTTTTGATAAAAGGTTCATTTCACTAAAAAATTCAGCAGCCAAAGATTTTTTTGGAAGTGTGCCAAATGAAATTCCAGCCATTTTTTGTAGTACAGTTCTAATAACAGACTCAACATTGTTAACAGAAACATTTTTACTTTAAAAGGTCATAATATACAGAGCGAATTTCATCATTATATCTACCTCCTTCAAAAACATCAATTACATTTTTTTCAAAAAAGTTAACTCTTTCCTTTAGTTCTTCTGAAAGATTTTCAAAGTAATTTAAACTCTCCATTAAGATTGAATCATTTGTTTCATCAGATGTTTTCGAAACAGTGTTTTCAATTTTTTTCTTAAAATACCATGCCTTTTGTCGATCTGATTGTGAACGTTTTATAGCCAAATCAATTTCTTTTTCTAATCATAATTTTTTTTGCAACAATTGCTTAATCCCACAATCCTTTCTAACTTCTCTTTTATTGACATTTCTGACATTATATTTTGACAAGATTGCTGGATATTTTCTTTTATATTCATTACATCTTTTATTAATTTGTCTATTTTGTAATTTAAGATGATTAATTCTCTGTTTGTATTTTTTTATTTGATAGGTTAAATCACCTGATAATATAGGTAGTTTTTTATTCGAACTGGAAACTGGCAGATTCACTTCATTAACATGCGCATCAAGAAGAAAATTTTCAGAATCATTTCCTAAAGAGGTGTATACAATAGAATTTGGGGTAACAGAACACAAAAAATCATCATTAGCAATTTGCAAGTTTAAATCAGAAGATAAAAAAACAGTAATTTTATTTGGAACAATTTCACTATTGTGGATAGAAGTTGGGGTAGAACAAGCATAGGAAGGTGACAAACCAACAACATCCGGAAAAGCACCAATAAAAGATAAAGCAGAGCTTAAAATATACTTTGTTAAATCAAAATTTTTGGCACGATTTAATTTTGCAATGAAATCCTTTGACTCTTGAAGACACTTGATCAGCATAACTCTAGATATAGGGTATTTAAACAAGGATGTAAAAAATACTGAAAGATTCGGCCATGTCAAGTTAAATTTATCTTTTTCTTTAAAAATTTGTAAAAAATGGCGATTGGTTAAAACCAAATCTGGATTTTTGAGGGATACAATGCCTCCATTAATATTCAGATAATCCAAAACAGTGTCAGAGACTAAAATTAAAAGTAAACTTAATTTAAGTGACATAAAGAAAAATAAGGGGTGGATTACTTTGGTTTCAATAAATAGAATTATTAAAATGAAAAAAATTTGTGCTACAGTATTACTAATTTATAATTTTGACTTACTTTCTTGACTTATAGATGGAGTAACCATTTTGGTGAGACTATTGTTAATGTCAACACCTAAAAAAAAGGAATTAAAATAATTATTACAAGATTTCATAGTATTTAATCAACAAACAAAGAGAGCCAAATAAATATAAAAAGAAATAAAGAATTTCTTACACAACTCCAATTTCGTAAGCTTCTGTTGAATACTATTTTTAGGTTTTTGTTTTGAAAAAAACAGTTTAAATAAGAGCAACCTGTAGTTAAAATAGTAAAAATCAAGATTTAAACTTTCTTGAAGAATGCAGACCTTTTACCTGGGAAAAAGTAGAAGATTTATTTTCATTTGATTAAAATTTTAAGAATTATACTTTCACTTTCAATTTAATGTTCATAATTTAACTAAAACAAACGCAAAAATCAAAACAGATAACGTCATTAAATACGCGAAGAAAAGCATATATATATACACATAATTTATATATGCAAATCCTTAGTACCAATTCTTTAGATAAGCTTAAATAAAGACTTGTTTTAAATAGAGGAAAGGCTAAACTTGCAATTTCCACCTGGACGTTTTTCAAAAACACTTTTTTTTCTATATAAATCAACCTTGAAGTTTTTAAACGCTGAGAACTAAAATGTTTTGTATAAATGTTAAAAAACGTCCAGATTCCATTAGATTCCTCGTCCTTTTATTAATAAATATGGAAAGTTTCATAAAAATTAGATGTGTTTAAGTTCTAAGGAATCCTTACCTTCAAAAGCTTCGTTTTAAAAAAACGTTCCCGCGGCAAGTTTTTTCATGAAAAGTGGTCTCAAGGTATGGGTAATATATAAATGAAGCGATACAAAGCTTAGTACTTTCTATATATGGTTGGAAAGAGATTATGTAACACTAACTGATGCAAAAAACCTCAAGGCGCTGGCTTAACTATACAAAAAGATATAAGAGAGCAAAGTTTATGAAAATTACGTGTTTTTTGTCAAACGTCAAATGTTTTTTGTTAAGCCGTGGAATCGGTATTTAGGTGCTGACTTTCGTTTCCTAGTTTGGCCTCCATGTGGGGGCAGACGACTAGCTGATGCTATTACAAGTGCACCATTAGGATATCCAAGAACAGTCAGATCAGTTTCTAAAAAAAAATAATATATATATACATAATAATAAACAAATAACAATAATACCCAAACCATGAACAATATATATATAAGAAAGTTCAAATGTAATAACTATGACCTATGAAAAAAAAACATTAACTATAAAAAGAAAAAAAATTTATCTAACTCAAATTTTTTGATTTGTGGAGATAGAACAAAATAATTCTAACCTCGCAATATATCGAGTAAATGTTTATAATGTTCTTTGTTTTATGTTTAAATGTAAAACCAACTCATCTCCAGCTTCCTTTTTTGATTTATATTTTTTAAAAGAAAAAAATAAATTTTCTTTAAGAAATAATAATTTTATTAAACAACCAAAATTTCAAACAAACTTTGGTAAATTTTGCATTTCTATTCGTTGAGCTTTTTTATGGAACCGAATAATTTTAGAAAATTTTGATTTTTCTCATGAATGGAATTATTATATTTTCAAAAGAAAACTAAAAAAAGTAGTTTTCTCAATTGAAAATATATTTATATACTTTTAATTATACCTAGTTTTGTCATCACTTATTTATATTTTACTTTTATGCAATATTGATTTAAAGTTTATGTGAGAAACTATATTTAAACACCATTATTTGAATTTTGTTAAAAGTTGCACTGACATTATTTGTACAGTAGTCATTTACTATTTATTTAAATAAATAATAAATTTAAACAAATTAAAATAAAAACTAAAGTAAACAATTGTTTACTTTAGTTTTTATTTTAATTTGTAATATTTGTAAATAATTTGTATTATGAACGGTATACACTTTTAATATTGAATTTAATTTTGTAATAAAAAAAATATATAAAAAGATAAAAACAAAAAAATAAAAAAAATAAAAAAATAATAAAAAAAAAAAAAAATTGATGTATGTGAATGGATGTATCTGCAAATATTGTATGTATGATACTTTTGGAAGTTAACTATTCTTTGACAGTGGTTTAGCATTTTTGTCGGTGGAAGCGTAAACGTAAACGCACCAACATTTGATAAATTCTTCTACACAATCTTTTGGACAACCTTAAAGTGCATTTGGATGTACCTAGTGCAATCATATTCTCATTATTTTCGTTTATTTATTAATTAACACTTAAGATTAGTGTAATTGTAAGATACATTTGAGTAACAAGAAGTGATCGTATAGATGCGAGTATGATATTATTATGATATTATTGTTTTCGCTTGAGTCACGCGGTTCAGAAAAATTAGTATTTTAATTCAAGCCATAACTAAAGAAAAGTTTAAAATTTATATTTATTTTTGTTTTTTCTAAAATCTAAATTAAGTTCAAAGTTCTTCAACAACGGTTCTCGGTGACAAGACCTTCTTCTTTGAGTATCCGCGTTCTTTATTTTTTTTTTTTAACAATTTCTTTGCATCAAATTTTTCTTATTAATATATTTGTAAATATTGTATTAAATATTGTAATAAAGAACAAAAAAAAAAACAGAAAAAAAAAAAAACAGGATCGGAAACAACTGGAAAATTCTATATGAAAGCTGGAATGGATGGAGCTTCATCTCAAAGTGTATACAATCAAAGGTTTGATGACACAGATCATTCAACAGGAGTTGAAAACGAAAACTCCAATTGCTCCGTTGAAACTGGAAATAGGGGCCATCACTGTATGGTCAAACCCAATGTCTTCAAGCCCCCGCTTTTGCAGGCCTCCTCACCTGCAATACCAAAAAGAAACAAAAGAGTCAACAAGAGCTGAAAAATTAGATGTTAGGAAGCAAATAGAAAGTCTTCAAGATTTTATACTTGAAATTCCCTTCTCTAACCAGAAAGCAAAAATAAAAATAAAAATTTGTTTTGTTTTTTTGTTTAGGTTTCCCCAAGAAGTCCTAACGATCTTGATTTGAAATTTGAGATAACCATGTTGGATGGCAAGGCAGTGAATGCTATAACAGATACAAACTCAACTCAATCTTGCAATGTTTGTTCTGCCAAGCCTAATGAAATGAACAAGCTGGATATAATTAGAGAAAAAGTTTGCAATAAGCAAGCTATAGCTTTAGGATTATCCACACTGGACTGTTGGATACGAATTTTTGAACTCATTCTACACTTGGGATATTAAAATATACCAGTCCCGATCTCCAGAAGATAAATTATCTGTAAAATCTCAAAAAAAAGAAATCGAAAGATAATAATACAAGAAACACTGCAAGGAGGGCATTTAATGAATCTTTCTCTGAAACAATTTTTTCAATTTTTAATGAATTTAATGAATCTTTCTCTTAAAGAACAGGAGTTAGTTTAGACATCATTATAAGACTAAAAAACATATTGAATGCCGTTTGCAGTGGATTCCACATGAACTTGGATGCTTCTAAAGCATACTGTTATAAAGAGCTGATAGTGGAAACCTATCAGAGCTGATAGTGGAAACCTATCCTTGGTACATTATGCCACCTACACTTCACAAGGTTCTGGAACATGAATTTTTAATTGCTGAGCATATGGATCTTCCCATTGGAGCGTATTCGGTGGAGGCTCATGAAGCACAAAATAAGGCCATACGAAATGCAAGACTCAATCACACATGCAAAATATCTAGAATTAATGTGATGCAGAACCAATTCCATTATTTACTAATAAGAAGCGACCCTGTCATCTTTTTGATTGCTTTCAGGAACCCCAAGACATTTTCTGGTCCCAACCTTGCTCCTTACGTACAGAACCTCCTCAGAGGAGATGAATAGTTATTTTTTTTCTTAATAAATGTTATCTTTTAAAATTTAAACATTTTCATGTAAAAGTTCACTTATCAGTATATATAATCAGGGATTACATATTAATGTTTAATAAACAAGGTAAATATTTTTTTCACTTAGAAAATATTTTTAGAATAATTTCTAGAATCTAAAAATTAAAAAAAATTGCATTGAAAATTCAAGGGAGGAGGGAGAGGGAAGAGGGAGTAAGGGGAGAGGTCTACAACTTAAAAAGTTTTCAATTACCCACTTTTTAAGTTTGTTTTTGAATTGGAACAAAAATTTAATAAAAACGTTTATTACTTTACAAAATTTTGAGTTTTGGCCGCATTTTGACCATTTCGCTTCACTGCGGATCGTGTCGAATGCTTTTGATAGGTCAATGAGAATACCTAGTGTATATTGTGATCTACCAAATGAATTGGAGATTTCACGAATAAACTGTGTAATGACTTGTTCAGTTGAATAATTTTTTTTAAAAACGAATTGATTTTTATATAAAAGTTTATTTAGATTAAGGTAATTGTATGTTTTATTGTATATAATTATTTCTAAAATTTTCGAGAAGGTTGAAAGAACTGAGATAGGGCGATAATTACTAATATTTGATTTTTCTCCATCTTTGTAAATTAGAGTAACTTTGTAAATTAGAGTAACTATTTTTAATTGGTCGGGGAATACACCTTGCTGTATAGATGCCCAGAAGACTTAATGAAGAATACATTTTAAATTTTCAAACCAACCTATGACTATGTTGTCATTTATTTCGTCCGCACCCGTAGTTATGTTTCTTTTGAGAGATTTGTAAGCTCTCTCAACATCATCAAAAGATAAGTTAAAATATAAGTTATCTATAAAAAGCGAATTATTTATAGGCTCTAGGAAATCACTAAATATTTTTTTCCGTAATAGGAATCTTATTTGCCAATTGAGTTCCTATATCAATGAAATATTTATTAGCTCTGAAGCAAGTACTAACTTTATTCAACTCTATATGTACACTACCGTTCATTATTCAAATGACATTAATTTTTCTTTAAATGCTATTTTTTATTTAATTAGTTTTTATGTTTATTTTTGTTCTATTAGATTAAAAAAACAAAAGTATTTTAGTTAAAATCCTTTGATAAATGTCATAAGAATAATAAAAAGGCTAATGTGGGCAAAACTAAATAAAAAATGGACCATCAATGACTGTAAACGTGAACCAACGTCTCAAAGTTTGAAGAGATGTTCAAGTTTTAAATGCCTCAACTAAACAAGGATTTTTTCCAGAACAATTAAAAATTGCCAAAGTTACACCTATTTATAAAGAGGGTGACCAATCTCAAATAACTAATTATCGCCATATCTTTGTGCTCTCTGTATTCTCAAAAATCCTAAAAAGAATTATGTGCAACAGAACATATAAACACCTTGACAAAATTAACCTACTCTATGTTAATCAAGTTGGTTTTAAAAAGGATAGCTCAACAGAGCGTGCAATCATCCAATTTATAAATGAAATTTCAAAATCTTTTGAACAATCAAAATATACTTTAGGTATCTTTATCGACCTATCAAAGGCCTTCGATACAGTTGATCATCACATCCTACTACTACACATTTTTTCTACTCGAAAAACTGAAATACTATAAAGTAAATAACCAAGTGTTAAGGTGGTTAAGAAGTTAAAGTTACTTAACAAACCGAAAACAATTTGTTGTTGGTAATGACAACTATGACAACAATTGTTTAAATTAAACCTGTGGAGTTTCACAAGGTTCAATACTCGGACCCCTCATTTTTTTAATCTATATAAACAATCTAAATAAAGCTAATAGTCTAATGAGCATCATTTTCGCTGATTATAATAATTTGTTCACCTTTAAGAGTAATATTAGCGAGCTTTTTGCCACCGTAAATAAAGAACTTTAACTTTTTTCCCACTGGTTCAAATCCAATAAATTAACATTAAATATTGACAAAACTAAATGGACTCTCTTTCATTTGCTTTATAAAAAAATTTTTTCTCTCAAATTTGCCTCAAATCTTTATTAATGAAATTGAAATAAAAATTATTAAATTTCCGTTATTAAATTCTTAGGTGTTTATCTCGATGAGAACATAACTTGGAATCAACATTAATTAGGTATGCACTAAATGTGTGTATGTATTTCACCATAAAGAATTTTTTTATAAAATTAGACTTTTACAAAATGTATATACACGGCTGGGGCAAGAAGAAGACAAAATTAGTCTTATCGCCAAGCCCTTTCAAAACAAGAATATAAATAACAAGAAAAAAAGTATTACCGTTATTACAATGTAATATATGCATAAAATACAAATATAAATGCAAATATAAAAAAAAAATTTTTTTTTTCAAAATTTTATTTTTTTTCAAACTATTATTTTTTAAGATTTCGAATTTAAAAATAAATAAAAAGGAGATAAAACATGAACATCAAAGAAAGGTCAAGATTCAGATTAAAATCAAAAATAAATATGATCAAAAATAAAGTAAATAACAAGTAAATAAAACGAGTGATTACTCCTATTTAAAAGTTTCAGAAGAAGTCTAGTTCGTTGTCAATTATCAAAAGTTTATTTTTTATTTTATTTTTAAATTGATTAAGGGAAGGAATTTTTTTTAACTCATTATCCAATAACGTATTGCATAATTTAGGTCCTCTAATTGCAATCGAGAGAGAGAGTTGCAGAATAATATGCTTTTGGTTGAATATAATTGTTATTTGAATATCTTGTTGGGTATAAATGATTTATTTTTTCAAAAAATGAGTTAAATAAAATGAGTCATTTTAATATCTACTTTGAACATGAATATAAGAATATGATATAAATTAAGTTAAAATAGGGTCATGGCACCACCTACCGCGACTTTAAGAAAACTTTTAACTTCAAAACTTCTTAACTCCAAAACCATAACAGATTTTTATATAGTGTTTTTGAATTAATATTTTATACTCAATTATTAACTAAATTATATAATTCGAATTTGAATGAAGTTATTTTTTTAATTTTATTTTTAATTTTTTGTAAGATCTAGTACGTTTCTTCACCTACCGTGATAAAGCACCACCTACCGTAATCGATTCTTCACCTACCGTGTATGAAAAAAAAATCGTATATTTTAGTTTTACTTTTATATATTTAAATCAAGAAACAAATACATAAATTTAATATGATTACAAAACAAAGAAGACATTCGTAATAAAATTATCCACCAAAGCTTTTTTCTGAATTTAGATTTTTTTTTTTTTTAAATTTTTTTTTTTAATGTTTTTTTTTTTTTTGCCTTTTATTTTTATTTTATTTCGTTACAGCTTGTTTTCTTTTGTAACAGGCTGTTTTTTTTTAGATTTTTCTTGTTTTTCTTTTTCTTTTAATTCTTTTTTTTCAGCAACTTTATTTTTACGTTCAATTTTTCTGATATCTTTTTCTTCCTTTGCATTTTCTCTAGTTATTTAAATCTCTAACCATTTGGCTGAAGTTACAACGCTCGGTAATCGTTCAACTTGTTTCAGCCTTTTTTTCGTTATTGGTTGTTTTGGCCATAAAAGAAAGTCGCGTAATGGGTTTATATCTTTTATTATTTGTTTATTTGAATCTGGTGGATCTGCTGCTGATTTACTTTCACCGGATTCATCAATTATTACGCTTTTTCCAAATTCGCTAACATTACTAGATACGATTTCATTTTGCGTACTGCTAATATCTAAATACGATTCTTTATCGATTTCATTGTGCAATACATTATTGTTGGCTTCTATTAAATTTATGGTTTGTTTGGACCTATCGTTAAATTTTAGTTTTTTCCAAAAATTAAATAATTCTCTGAAGTCAGTTTTACCTCCCCATTCTTTATTTCCAGTTTTTTCAAACTGTAGCAATACTTCAGGTGCAACGTTGTCTTCAAATAAGTTTCCCACGTTATTATGGCTTAAAAGATTTGTTTCATTATTATCAATTGTGGAATTTAATTTAACACGTTGAATTACTTTTTTATAATCAACGTTGTTCGCATTAAATGGAAACATTTCTGTCGACCTAAATCCGTTAATAATATTTTTTTTCATACTTGGATCCATAACAAAATTATTCAACGACATTGGTACATTTTCTTTGCAAATTTCATTAAAATCGTTATCCAATTTAAATTGCCGACAAATGTTCTGCCTTTTTTTTTTCATTGGTCCGAAAACTGACACATCTAATGGTTGTAAGATGTGTGTATCATTAGGAAACAACGAAATCAAATGAATTCTTTCCGAAGAGCAATACATGCTGAGCTCTTTAGACAGATGCGAGAGGTGTCCATCCATGAACATATATATAGGCAATTGTGTATTAATAGATTTCAAATATGGTACTAACACATTTGTGAAGTACTCATAAAAACATTTGGCGGTCATCCAGCCGCTGTCACTTTTACCGAGTCCCCAACCTGGTGGTGCAGCAGCAGCAATAGTTTTTGGCATTCGAGCATACTTGTACAATGTTAATGATGGTGCAAATTGACCATTTGCATTTACGCAAAATAGAGTTGTAAGGTTTTCCTTATCGCTGTTGTTGCATTCTTCATAAACATTTCTTCCTCTAATGCCAATTACTTTTCCAGTTTTTGGTGCTAACTCAAAGCCAATTTCGTCTAAATTAAAAACACGAGATGGATCATTAAGGTATTGCACATCATCGCCTAATAATTCATACACCTCATTAAACCATTTTCTTATCGATGCTTCAGTTATAAGACCTCTAGCTCGACTAATATGCTCTGCTCGTTTTTGCGATAATTCCTTATGACGACGCATAAATTTATAAAACCAGTTTTTACTTCGGATATCATCATTAAATGGTGTTTTTATACCTCGCCCTTTAACTATTTTTTGTACCGCCTTAATTAATAACTTTTTTGTAATCGCAAAACCCATGTTAGCGCACTACATTAACCAAGCAACCAATTCATTCTCTATTTCTTCTCCAAGATATGATTTAAAGCCAGAGTTTTGCCGTTTGGGTTGGCTTATACCAGATAATTTATCGCATAAGGTACTTTCAGGAACATTAAACTTTTTGCTGACACATAAAATTTTTTCACCTTTATTTAAAGCTCTAAGTTGTTCTTCGGAATACAATAGCTTTTTTGATATTTTTTTTCTTTTTTGAACCTTGCATCTTTCTAATCGAATTCATTTCACATAATAAATAAAGTATGAAAAACATATCAAATAAATACTCCCTAGGGTTAAATTACCTTTAATTGGTAATTGAGTTGAACTGAAATGGTTTTTTTAGAGAG
Source organism: Hydra vulgaris (assembly GCF_038396675.1). Taxonomy (NCBI): domain Eukaryota; kingdom Metazoa; phylum Cnidaria; class Hydrozoa; order Anthoathecata; family Hydridae; genus Hydra; species Hydra vulgaris. The sequence continues at coordinate 54,408,699 of NC_088932.1, read as the reverse complement.
AAAACTTCACAAAATAAAACGCGTCCGAAAAAATATTTTTATAAACGCTAAGTCAAGGCGTACTTTATTACAGGCCTATTCACCGTGCGGATGACGTCATAAACTGGAGGCGAACATTTTGTATGTCCTATATTCATTCTGTAACATAAAGTCGAAGTGCTTGCTAAATTATTTAGTCAATTTTAAAATTTTTAGTTTACTTTGTTATAAACATGGGTCGTAAATGCTGTGTCACGAATTGCAACGGCAATTATGGTAAAAGTTCCAAAGAAAAAACTTTTCGTCTTCCTCGAACACCAGAAGAAAGAAAAAAGTGGTTGGCTGTTATACCAAGAGACAACATACCAGATAAGAAAAACACCGTTGTTTGTGAAAGGCACTAGCCTGTTGAATACATTTCGACAAAGATTATGGCAAAAAAAGACCATGTGATCCTCCACCTGTGTTCAAGTGTGTAAAACCACGTTTAGTACCTAAACCATCTGGTTGTTCCAGAACAACTTCAAGATCACATGCAGCAACTAAAAATGTTCAACCTGACGAGTTGTCTGCTATTAATTTAAAAGATGCAATAAAATCGTTTAATGATATGAAAAAAACATAGAAAACTATAATTTTAATGGAATTGATATATTTAATATTAAAACAGAAAATCAAGTTTTGATTCAATCGTTAGAGTATGTTCATGACACAGGTGTTTCATTGTTTCTTCAAAAAATAAATAATAATTTTCATTATGAATAAATTCACTTTGGAGTCAAATGCTTAATAAAAACACTCTCACAGAACAGAATTACCATATTGAATAGATGGTCGTATATTGAAGAAGCAGTTCGATTTTTAAATTCATATGAGTAAAGCAGTAAAAAAAAAATTATTCAACAGCAACTTTTTTCAATGAACGATAAACCTGTTACAGATAAAAAGTATTTTGTTGAAGCAATGATTAGAGTTTTTGAGTACTTTGCAATTTCACGTGCTACATATAATTGTCTTCGAGAAGACTTTGAACTTCCTAGCATTACAACATTAACAAAACTAACATCAAAAGTAAAATCTATTCATGGGGATATTTATCTACAAAAAATTTTTTCAAACTTAACAGACATTAGACATAAAAACTGCATTCTTCTATTAGATGAAGTTTATGTAAAGACTATGTTGCAGTACCATGGGGGAACAGTTTTTGGAAAAGCAATTAATAATCCAAATGTTCTTGCAAATACTGTTTTAAGTTTAATGGTTATTACTTTGTTTGGTGACCTAAATTTTATGTAAAATGCTTCCTGTGTGTGACATCGATTCGAATTTTCTTTTTGAACAAACTACTTTTCTTTTATCTGCCATAAAAGCAGCTGGTGGTCATGTTATTTCTATAGTTTGTGATGGTAACAGGGTAAATCAAGCCTTTTTCAAGAAATTTGAGACAGATGGCATACCTTGGCGAACAAAAGATAATATATATCTTCTGTATGATTTTGTACACCTTTTCAAAAACATTTGCAATAATTGGATAACTGAAAAGTCACAAGAATTTGAATTTTTTGTTAATAAAGAAAAAAAAGTTGCCAAATGGTCTCATATTGTAGCATTGCATGAATTAGAATCAAATCAAATGATTAAAATGTCTAAACTTACAGATGTTGCTGTGTTCCCAAAACCAATTAAAAGGCAAAAAGTTTCAACTTGTCTGAAAGTATTTTGCGAAGAAACAGTTTGTGCTTTAAAATGTCACCCAGAGTTAAAGGATGTTGATGATACTATTTCTTTTCTTTCAATAATAACTGAATTTTAGAGAATTGTTTATGTTCATAGCCTTTATGCAGATGTACATATGCGTGATCCGAATCGGTCTGCTATTTTCTCTTCTGATGATTTTAATCTTCAAAAGCTGTTAGATTTTGGAAAAATGGCTAAGCAAATGTGCTCTTCTCAAATAGTTAGTTTTAAAAGCTTCACTAAAGATACTTCTAAAAGTATCTGTCATACTTGTAATGGTCTTGTGGAGTTATCAAAGTTTCTCTTATCTACAAGTCATAAGTATGTTTTGCTTGAAACATTTACAACTAATCCTTTATAAAAGCAGTTTGGAAAACTGAGACAGGTATCAGGAGGTACATATTTTATCACTGTTCAACAAATACTAGAGAAAGTGGGTATCATAAAAACAAAACTACTTTTGCAATTAGACAAATATGGTGTTGATCTTGATTTTACTACATCAGGTCATTCTTGTGAAAGATGTGGTTTTTACTTAAATGAAGAAAAATGTTTGATATTTGATAATTTGCCAGAATTAGAAAATATATTATCTATAGATGTCAAAATGACTCTAATTTACATAGCTGGTTAAATTGTCTGAAATGACAAAGATTCAGATGATTCATATTTTTATTATGAGAAATTTAGAGATTTTACTGAAGAAATTAATCGTGGAGGATTAACTATACCTGGTGATTTAGTTTGTCATTGGGTAATATATTGCTATATTATGTTTCGTGAAGTAGCTGATAATACGTGCATATCTTCTTTGTGCAATCTAATGATGCTTGTATCAGAATTCTATAAATTAAATATGAACAGAAACCATGGTGTTACACTTTCAAATGTTTTCTTTAAGAACTATTGTAATTTATATTCTCCAAGGTCTGAAAAAGAACCGAAACAAAAACTTTTAAAACTTAGATAACAAAGGTCAACAGCAACTGCTTTTTTGTTAAATTGAACTGTTAAATTTAAATAATTATACTGTATATAACTATAATAGAACAAAAGAAAAAAGTATTATTACTTTTTAATATATTTTAAATGTATTTTTGTTGTTTATTATTATTTCTTCCTTAAAAATTAATTTTTATGTTCAGTTCAGGTTATTTTTTATGTATTTTTTGTTTAAAAAACTCGCCTCCAGTTTATGACGTCATCCGCACGGTGAATAGGCCTGTTATAAAGTAAGCCATGCGCTAAGTGCTAACTATTATAATTTTCGTAATCACCTACCGTGCAAAAGATTAAACAATGTTATACAAAAAATACTTATATTTTTTGATAAAATTTAAAATATTAAATGTTTTTACGACTATTTTGAACTTTTATCAAAAAAAATTATATAAGTTTTAAGCCGTAAAAAAACTAGACAAACTTTTTTTTACTGTTAAAGATTTTCTTAAGAAAGCAATAAAAAACATTTGCGGGTAAGAAAACATTTCAAATCTTTAAAAATACATCTTAAAAATTATTTATTTGTGAAATAAGTTAGTTTTGTATAAAACAGTGCTAAAAAAATAAATTAAAAAAAAAAAAAAAATTTACTGATTTTTTCAAAAACCACGGTAGGTGCTTCTTCACGGTAGGGGGTGCCATGACCCTACGTTGAATATTTTGAATTTATTAAAAAGAAATTTATTGTGCGAGAAGCAATCCACATTTCCAATAATTCTTACAGTGTTTTTTGTTTAATCAAAAGCTTTTTATTTTTAGATACATTAGTGCTGCACCAAGCAACGTTAGCGTAATTTAGATAGCAATGAATGAAAGAAAAATAAATAAATTTCAAACAAGTTTGGTTTAACAACTGTTTGGCTTTATATAAGAGGCCTATATTTTTTGAGATTTTATTATGGATTATACGTATGTGCTCTTTCCACGTTGCATTTTCATCTAAAACTACACCTAGAAACAACAAAGAACGCTATCTTTTGACATAAGAGTTATTAATTAAAAGCTTAGGAAGTTTTAAGGGAAGTTTGTCTTTATCATGAAGACAATGGAAGAAAGTATACTTTGTTTTTTTAATATTTACGGACAATTTATTCGATATAAACCATTCGCTTAGATTCGCAAGCTCTTTGTTCATTGTTGCAAAAAAAATATTAATATCTTAATTAGAATAAAATACATTAGTATCGTCGGCAAATTTTCGGCAAATTAAGTTTAAGATATTAAAAAAAATTTAATCAAGTCATTTATATAAATGAGAAATAAAAGCGGTCAAAGAATTGATTCTTAGGGGACTCCGCAGTTAATTACCATAAAATCTGTTTTTTCTAAAGTCTCTATTTAAACATTTAAACATTGGAGTTTTATACAAAGCTCGAACTTATCTCAATTAGAAAAACTTAAGACAACTGTATTTCTGTTCTATTCACTGCTACATTTAATAGGACATTTTATTAATTTTTTTGTAACCTAATAAATTAAGATAACATACAATTCAAATAGATTTTCTTTTTAGTTTTTATCCCAATAGTAAAACTTTACTATCTTATATCGAAAAGTACGACCACTCGAACAATTATGGACGGTAGTGTACATATAACTGCCAAATGTCACAATAGGACACAAAGAAGTTCAAAATATCAGCATTCGTTAATTTAATTTTGCAGATAACTTACAAAACTCATTTATCTACATCTAGCGCAAAGGTTTTGTGGCTACTGACTTCATTTCCTTTTTTTTTCTTCAAAAAGCTAAGAGTAAAGAGGTAATAAAACTACTGTTGATTTTTAAAATTTATTAAGTATTTTATCATCTGCCCTTTCTTCTTAAGCGCTTTTTATATACGTTTTGGCATCCTTTTAGAAAGTTTTTAAAGTATTTCAGAAGCATGTCCTGAATTCATGTTCTTTATTTCCTCATCACTTTTGGAATCAAACTGGACGACTTTTTGATCTTATTTTTTAAAAACGTTTTCTGAACTGTAGCTGCGCCACTCCAACAAATTAACTGCTTTGGTCAAATTCCATATCATTGATTGTTACCATATCATTGCTTTAACGTATGGTAACGTGCGGCATCTTGCATAAAATAAGTTGATTAATAAATTTTAAACGGATCCAAAAGTTGGTTTTAAAATTTGTTCAAATTTTATTGTTCCATTTTTAGGAAGAAAGTATAATGCTTATCTTTCCTGTTTCCCACTAAAGCAACCTCAAACCATTATGTGGGCGCAATGTTTGACAGTTCTATGCGTATTTTAAGAATTTGGCCCTTACTTATCTGTAATAAACGTCGTCTAAACACATGAAGCTAGACCGTTGCTCTGCTGTCCATTTGGGTTTTACCGATAAAATTCAGTAAATAATAATTTTTACAATACTAACACGAAAAAGTTGCAATAGAATCAAAAAAATCCTAGATTTAAATTATTTTATTTACATCATTTATATCATTCCTAAAGTAACTAGCTGAAGAAGTGATTTCAAGACTTAATAGATTTAGTTTCCATTGGTAATAGCTCTTACATTTGATCTGCATTGTCCAAAATCAATGTGATAATTTTCCAAAAAATCGCAAGCAATCCAGTTAGTTAAATGTTTGCAGCTTGTTTAAGAAATAACCATAAAATTACTTTTAGATTATTACTGAACATTTAAAAACGTTTTTCAAAGACGCCTCTTTGAAAAATTGAAGTTACATAGTTATTATTATTCATCAAAAACACACATATGGGGATCTAAGCTTGACAGGACTTTCTGGATCTCTGCCGGCATAAAAATCTGCAGTTTTTGCAGTAAATTGTGATCTGATTTTTGTGTAGAAACTAGTGCAGCTTGAAAAAATGCGTTCGAAATCTGTTGATCTGTTGATGTTCAAGATTTTCTGTTCTTTTACTCGTATTTCGGTACAACAAAACTTTTGCTTAAGCTATTTGAATTGATCAGCTAGATTTAGCTAGTAGTGGTCTCATCATTAGAAGTAAATCCAAAAAGTCTAAACATAAGTTTTCCAGCAAAATTTAAAGTATTTTTTAATGGAACAACTAAAGGATTTTTTAGACACCTTAACAGCTGCATTACATTTCCGTTAATTTTTTCATCGACGCGCTTTTTAAATTTGAATGCAATAAAGATGGGATTTCTGTATTCATAGCAAATAGTTTTGCAACAATGAATTCAAGAACAGTATCTGCTATCGATAACGTTCTCAGCTAAAGAATTCCACTGCAAGTTTTGCTGTATGTAATGAAATTAATGAATCAAAATCTAGCTTATTGATTAAATCAAGAGTATTTAATTCAGTAAATGTCTGGAATAAACATTTCTTAGTTTTTAGCAAAGACGCAGTCATTGAAAAAAAAGAGAAACCCAACGATGACAAACATACTGTTCGATTTCTTTACCAGATTCCTCAGTAACTTTCAAAAAAATTTAATTACGAACTGATAACATTTTTATTATTTTCACTTCTTATCGTGCACTCATCAAAATTTCACGGTAGTCAACATTAATCTCATTGTTTACTGATTCAAAGCTAAAATTATCATCGTAAATTTCATGTTCATCTTTTTCTGAATCACTGTCCGTTTTTTTGGAAATTGGTACGTTTGTGTCTTTATTTTTCTTGTATAACGTGTCGCACGCACCAAGATGAATTGCATGATTAAAGCAACAACGTCCGTTAATTGCATGAGCTTCTTATTGATTGCTGCACCATCTTAAGTAGAACCTACTTTATATCTTTCCATATAACCAAATAAATTCAAATGATCTTTAATATTTTGTATTAAACTTTCAGCTGGTTAGGAACCATAAATCCTAATGAGGCCAATTTTTAGGTTTTCTTACATTCGCTTTCATGCAGGTTGACGCCAATGTGCCGCAAAGATCAGTGACGGATCCAGAATTTTTTGCTATTTGAGATAGCTAACTTCCATGCATGAAGCAAACTTCAAAAATTTGTTTGCTTTTACTTATGTCAAATCATGATTCTTTGCAAAAAAAATCAGAGATGTGCATTCATCAGGGGTTAAGTGGAATTTATTCCCATTTGAATTTTTTTGATAATTTTTTGTTTATCACTTCCTTTTTATCCGAAAAATCTTGATGAATTAAGTTCATCACAGTCGTTGGACTTTTAGGAAGATGATTTCTTCTTTGTTGAATTGATGAGCAAATAAATTTGTTGTTAGTTATTGTATTAATCGAAACACCATCTGTAACTAAATCAGCTACAATTATTTTGAGGCTCGTTTTTCGTAAATAACTCTCTATGATTTTAATTTTTTTATCCGGTGGTGAATTTGAGCTGCTGCTGCTTAACTCTCCGGTCGAATGACTATTGATAGTAATTCCATGACGCAAAATATGAATTTGAAAAGTAGTTGTGAATCCACCGGAGCATGTTACAACAACCGCATCTATTACAAATGTCTTCAACATCTCTTGAATTTGAAATTTTACGCCGGGCAGCAAATTTCCAAACTAATGTCATGATTTCGAAACTAATGACGTGATGAAGATGAATATATTTTCAAAAAATTAAATAGCTGATAGAAACATTGCGAATTATTTTTATTACATACCTATACGTTAATACTTTGTTGAACAAAAATATACACTAAAAATAACCGTATGTTTTTTTAAGGATTAAAAATCTTTAATGTAAAGAACAGGCCATCTTATTTGAATATTCAAATTCTTTATATTTGAATATATTTGCGTGTTTTATTCAATATTTAAACATTTGTTTTGGAATACTTGAATAATTTTGAAAATGAAAAGAAAAAACCGATTACCGAAAACCTCTTTCCAGCGGTTTTCGGTAATCGGTTAAAACCGTTTGAAAACCAATACTGAAAGTAACAAGTGATGAAGATAAAGTCAGCAATGACAAATCTGAATTTGACACCGAATGCAGTTTTCTTGGTGATAGGATGAATGAAAATTAATTATTCAGAGAATTTCTTATATCCTTCACTACATGTTTAAATCTTTACATTTTTGCAGGCGATATATATATTTTTTCTACTTTCATATTACTTGACTTTTAGTTATGATTTTAAGTTGCGCGGATTGCTGTATGCATACTTTTTATTTTTTTAGTCAATTTTTTGTTTTATTTATTTTTTGTTTGGTGACATATTTTTTGTATATCTTCGTTAATATTAGTGTTTACGAAACATTTTGTTTATTATTATTGTTACTACTGTTAAGGTGCATTGTCTGTCTTATTTATATTTTACTCTGAATAATTCCATTCCAAAAGTAAAAGTAAAACATTTGCATCAAAAAAGTAAAAAAATTTGTCAAGTTATTTCGAAAATCTTCTTTCAAAAATGACGTTCCCCAAGAAGAAATTAAAAACAGCACGGTAAAGAGGTTTCGCTTATCCTTGACTACAGTACATGACGAAACAGTCAATTGTTGATGGTTTAACAGTTTTTCAAAGATAAAGGTTCAATCAGAGAAGTATTATATAATATTTCTCCACATTTAATTTGCAGTAATAGTAAAGTAAACATTTTATACGAAATTGTTGCTGCTCTTGAACCAGCGATTAGCAGCAGAAGCCCTATGGCGGCAGAATCCAACTCTTCCTACTGCTAAGGAAATTTTTATATTTTTCGTGAACAGATTGAAATAACGAGACTCAACTCTTTGCATCTTAATGAAGAGTGCAGTTTTGAGACGTTTTAAGTAAAAAAGGCAGAGCAATCTTGTAAGCTTAAACAGATACCTTCCAAATTCAGAATGTTTATCTGACATTGAAGAACATAAAGTTTTCAAAATGCCTTCAAAGTCTTTACTTCATAAGGCTGCATAATATTTGCTGTGTAAAATTTTCACAACGAATCCAGATGACTTAGAATTCATTCAAGAAGTGGATGGCTCAGCAAATCTCGACGAAAATCTACTTATTTAAATATAAACTCGAAGATTCAGCATTCGGAAAAAAACTAGCGCCAAATATTGGTCTATACTTATATATATTTCATGAGAAATATTGGTCTATATTTATATATATTTCATGAGAAATATTGGTCTATATTTATATATATTTCATAAGAAATATTGGTCTATATTTATATATATTTCAGAAGAAATATTGGTCTATATTTATATATGTTTCATAAGAAATATTGGTCTATATTTATATATGTTTCATAAGAAATATTGGTCTATATTTATATATGTTTCATAAGAAATATTGGTCTATATCTATATATGTTTCATAAGAAATATTGGTCTGTATTTATATATATTTCATAAGAAATATTGGTCTATATTTATATATATTTCATAAGAAATATTGGTCTATATTTATATATGTTTCATAAGAAATATTGGTCTATATTTATATATGTTTCATAAGAAATATTGGTCTATATTTATATATGTTTCATAAGAAATATTGGTCTATATTTATATATGTTTCATAAGAAATATTGGTCTATATTTATATATGTTTCATAAGAAATATTGGTCTATATTTATATATGTTTCATAAGAAATATTGGTCTATCAAGCAACTAGAAAGAGAACTGTCAATCTTAAACTTTTTTTTGATGCACTAGACACTAACTCTCAATCAAGTATTTAGTCTGATTTGGCAAACTAGATCCAGAATGAATGACAACTTACATAATAGATTTCTTCAAAGCACAATTTTTATCAATGTAACAATTATCAATAAAAATATTAATACTTTTATTATTTAAGTATTAATATTTTTATTGATAATTGTTATTTTGATAAAAAATTGTGCTTTGAAGAAATCTATAAAGTAAGAAGTCATTCATTCTGGATCTAGTTTGTTAAATCATTCTGGTTCTAGTTTGTTACTGTAAAATTGGTAAAAATAATGAAGAAGCATAATTTATCAGTAAATATCGGTAAAAACAAAAAAAATAAAAAAAACAATCATAGAATCTCATAAATTTTTTTTTGTTTCAAAATAATGTCTTTATAAGATTCAGATCTAATTAGATCTTTATTATTTGTACCAATTTTACAGTAAATTTAATAGTCGGTAAAAGCTTAACCTTTTTTATTTAAAGGAATCCAAAAAAAAGATTTTTAGCTTAGGCAAGAATTTTAATAACAATAGTTTCTGATCTCTTTGTACATTCCATTATTATTTGTACACTCCATTTTTATTTTTACGATTTTGCAATTATATACGATCTGCTAGCCTATATTGCTATTATATTATCTGTCTATAATATCTTAAAGAAATTTTTTGTAAACTTTTTACTTTTTTGTAAATTTTTTATTTTTTTATTTAAACCTTGTTATTCTTTTATTGTTGCAAAACATAAACTCTTTTATTTACTACGTGAAATATTTAACATGTAAAAATGTAACGCGTCGTTTTACTGCGATTTTCGACAACAAGACTTCTACGAATTTCCGCGTTTTATGTATATATATATATACATATATATATATATATATATATATATATATATATATATATATATATATATATATATATATATATATATATATATATATATATATATATATATATATATATATATATATGTATATTAAAAATATTCACTTATAATAGTTATATTAATTTACCTTGTAAGTTTTATGAAATGTCAACGAAATGTTTTAAAGTGTTATAAATACCTAAAAAAAAAAAAAATTTAATGGGATTTTTTTCTCCAATCCAAAAAAAATAATAGGGCCTTTATTCACGTCTGTTAACTCTGCACTTGTTAATTTTTTTAAGCAAGCTGTAGCAAATTTATGAAATAGTAATAAATATACTACAAAATAAATAATAAAAATTGAGAATCTTTATCACTGTATATAGTTCTGAATCACGTCTTCCAAACTTCTAGAGAGCAGATAGCAGTTTGTGTTGAAGTAGTAACTTTATTTGTGCGCTGTCCCAGCGAGCACAGACGTTCTTTGGACGTCTATACAACGTCTTATGGGCGTCACAAGTCCGTAGGACGTTTTTAAAACGTCCAGCGGACGTTCTGTGTCGACTGAGATGTATTACGTCTTTCAAGTCATAAGCAGTTTACGTTGAAATAAATTAATACGTGTGCTGTGAAATACGTTTTACTATTTGTAAGCGAATAGTAGTAGAGAATTATATAAAAAGAGTTTATAATGTAAATAGTTTGATTCACAGTCAGATAATAATATAAAATAACAACTTGGTAAAAAGATTTGACTAGTGTTTCAGGCAACAATTCCCCACAAAACTAGCGAACGCAGTCGTTTGAGTTCTGGTTTCAAAATTTTTAGAGAAGCCGTAGCACAATGGTTAGCGCGCTTGGTTCAGAAACTAGAGATCTCTGGTTTAACACCACCTCTGGGCAAGTTTTACAAAATTGGTTAGAAAGAAGACGTAAATTTCCTTTCAAATGCTCTTCCACGGTGCTCTGTGATAAGACCTCTGTGTAAGGACTTCTTGGGGCACCTAAAACAAAAATTAAAAAAAAAAATAGAACCAAGATCTTCAAGATTTGGAGCCAGTTCTAGTCCAATAAGTGACATTCATAAGGAATGAGGCTTGAAGTTTCTAGTTAAAAGGTCTTTCGTGGTGCTCCGTGATAGGGCTGTGGTACCTTAAGATATTAAAGTCAATTTTGAAAAAAAAAAGTTATGAATTTGATTAATTATTCTTTTGTTCGCAATTAAATAAACGTTTAATTTAACATTTTAACATTAAGTTTCAATAATTTGGCATTATGTCTACCAAGTGGGCCATAACTACGCCATAGCAACTAAACATTTGTAAAAAGTTTGCAAAACGATTACTTTGTAAATAATTATGCAAAAGAGCTGAAATTTTGACATTTTGCTCTTCATAGTAATTAAATTCATCTGAGAAATAGTTTTTGTTCAACGCATTTTAGTTCTTATATTTTATTATATTAATCTTGCTTGACTCGCCTAATTTGTTAGAGTTTTTTAGTTTTTTATACCCCTATTCTAAAATATTTTTTATTTTTCATTTATTTTTTCTCAAATGAATTTTGTTGTTATGTTTATAATATGTTCTAAATTTGATGTTAATAAGACAAATTCTGAGTAATCATTTCACAAAAATTATGCTTACTTTTACTTTTTAATTGGGTAATCGAGGAAAAGATTTTCAAGTAAGAAAATATGAAGAATACACGGAAAAAACGATTAAGTCACATTTAAAAAGTTTTGAGAAAGTATTTATGAATCATTTATAAAAGTCTTGTATAAAGTTAGAAAAATTTTTTTTTAATAAAAATTACAAATTTTTTATTAAAAATGTAAACTTCAGATAAATTAATCAAGAAAATTAATCACTTCTATGATTTATATGAAAACTTTTATAAATGATAAATATACACTTTCTCAAAACCTTTTAAATGTGAAAATGCCGTTTTTTCCCGTATACTCTTCATATTAAATTTTTTTTTTAAGTTTTCCTGATGTTTTTTGGGGTACCACTTTAAAAACTTCTGGGAGCAAAAAAAAAATAAAAAAATAAAACGACGGCCTCTCGTCAATTATCATTAGGCATTACGTAAGTCTTTAAAACACCAACTTACAGCTGCTAGACACACCACAACAAGGTCCATGCTATTACACTGTACAACAATTTTTAACTTTTTGAAAAAAACAAGAACCAAATTAGGTTATCTTTATTAATTCAGACGTGCTGATTCCATATATGTAATCAGTTATGCTGTAGCACGTCACAACTTTTTGTAATAACGATTTAAAGATATAACGTAAGATGCATTTTTCTATACATATGAATAAGTGTATGAACATGTTTATTATCACTTTTAACACAAATTGTTTACTTGTATTTAATTGTATTTAGCCTGGCGTTTGAATGCTGCATCGGGTTCATTGCGCTGCAAATTCCAGCAGTAATCTGCAAGCATGGCTCCACTTTCCCTTGTATCTCCTTCCATTGTGGCAATACTCTGATGAAAGCGCTCGCCATTTTCATCATATACATCTCTATTGACAGAGAAGAAGGAAAGATGGGAATGAAGAAAGTGGAGCTTCAGCGACATGTTACAACCCAGTTGTTGATAGGATGCAATTAATCTGTCTACCAAATCAGCGTAATTTGGTGCAATATGTTTTCCAAGAAATCCCTGGCACACCCGTTTGAATGCATCCCATGCTGCAAGTTCATATTGATCCATCGTTCCCAAAAACGTTTCATCCAGCATCAGTTCTCGTATTTGGGGCCCCACAAAAATGCCCTCTTTAATTTTGGCGTCACTGATTTTAGGAAATTTGGTCTGCAAATACTGAAATGCTGGTTTGTCGTGATCTAACGCCTTTACAAACTGTTTCATGATTCCAAGCTTGATGTGAAGATTGGGCAAGATGATCTTCTCTTTATCCACAAGGAGTTCACGAATGACGTTATGGGAACCAACCTCAAATGTTTCTCGTTGTGGCCAACATTTCCTTATATAATGTTCTGATTTCATCCTGCTATCCCATTTGCAGAGGAAACACATGTACTTAGTAAAACCAGCCTGCAATTCATTTAGTATAGCAATAACTTTCAAATCTGCACATATGGACCATCTCTGTATTTAATTCTGTCCAGAATAAGTAATATATTCACATAGCTTTCCCTCAGGGTTAACGAATGTGCTATGGGAATGGAAGGCAGCACATTTCCAGTATGCAGTAATACTGCCTTAATACGATAAAGTGATGCGTCAATAAACAAATTCCACATAGATGAATTGTATTGTATTTCTAGATCATCAAACAATCCACTGATGTCATTACAGAAGCAAAGTTCTTCATCCATAGAGAAGTATTACTGCAGTTCCCGTGATCGCTTTCTAAATGACGACACTCTTGCATCAACAGCCAACAGATGCCACTCCTGGAGACGTGAAGCCAGCAATTCACTCTGTTGCTTTGTTAAATACAAATCTCGAACGAGATCTTTCAGGTCAGATCCTGTTATGAAGTGGGGTTTACGCTCTGTATCTTCTGGCAACTCGTAACTATCATCGTCATCAGTATCCTCGTTTGAATCAGAACTGTCCGTGTTTGGGATTTCCGATAGAGGTTCAGGAACAGGGAGTTCAGCCGAATGAGGAACAGGAAGAATAGCTGAAGGTAGATTTAGGTACACTATAGCTTTCTTACCCTTAGAATTGCGACCTGATATGTTAACAGAACAGAAATAGCAATCTGAGCAATGATTTTTGGGTTCACGCCACACCATTGGCACCCCAAATGTTGGTCCTCCACCAGTCCTGTTCGCCCACAACGATAGTGAACTAGCGCACCTCACACAGCATGCATGAGGCGCCCAGTTCTTATCCTGGTCGCCGACTTTGCAACCAAAGTATAGTTCATACAGTTTTTTCACATGTCTTCGTCTGCATCTCTTTAAAGTCAGTTCGCCACAAATGTAGCAAAAGTTGTCGGCTTGATTTTTACAAGTTCTGGGCATATCTTGTTTCAATATACACTGTATTATATCTATATATTACTTAGCTAACTGTAGTTTATCTAAAATAAAACAGACTTACATTTAGTCTAATACAAGGTTAAACAAGTGCAAATAGGTATATGATAAAGAAATGCTAATAAATAAATTATAAACAACTGCTAATAAATATATTAAAAATCACATTGATAACTTTCATTGTGAAAATCGAAAATTTGAAAATGTGAATTTAACCAAAATTGGTGGGTCACACAACAAAACGGACATCATTTTCGTAATCTCCAAATCAAAATACATAAGGGAGTGTCAATGGCATTTCCGTTTTTTTTGTTGTTGTTGTACAGTGTTATTAACAGAAACTAAGAATATTAGCGCGTGTTACAAATTCATGAAATTACTTCAGATGTCTGCAAAACTTTGCACTAGCTGTACACCGTTGCTAAAAATTCATAATAAACCTATGCAGCTAATCCAGAGAAACGGCTTGAAAGTGATGTCAGGATCACAAAAGTATAAGTTTTAAAATCTAACTAATTTGTTTCGGAAAATAAATCACATTTTGTTTTTTATTCTATAACAGCAACAAAGTAAATGACAGCTTTTCATTTTTGTTGCATTTTTATATCATTCAAAAAAGATTTCTTATAATTTCTTGAATCAAGAATCTTGGGTGTAATAAATATTCCAAAAATGATCTTTTTTAATAAATTTTTTTTTTTGTTCTAGGAAACTGGCATACAATATAGCACTTTTATACTAATTTAAATATTTTAAATTTAACTTCGGCGAAAAGGCTATTATTAGTATTATATTAGCGTTCGATCAAATCATCCTGTTAGTTGCTACTTTAAGTAAAAAATAATTATATTTTTAAAATGCCTAGTGAAGCAAAATGATATAAAAAGTAATATGACTTACAAATCATTAAATAAAAATTAACTATAGCATAGTGATTGTTAAACAACAATAATAATTAATACACATAATACATAAACTTCAAAATAAATTATAAAGTTTTAAAAGAATTAAAACATCTTTTTAAACATCAAATTAACCGACTCCGCTATCGCGTGACATTGATATCAACCGTAATAAACTAACTAAATTGCATGAATATTAAAATTTAATATGTAATAAAAATGATTTGATATGAATATTAAATCATTTAATGTGAAAGTTTTTACTAATTTAAATGTGATGAGCATAAAATTTGACATTCTGCTCGTTAGACTTCAAAAGCATAATCTCTTAAGTTTTATTTAAAAGGCTAAGTTCAAATTTTATGCATTTTAGTGATATGCATCACCCCTATTTTTTAATGCCATAATACAATTAAACTAAAAATCTGGTTTTCAAATTATCAGAGATTATGTAAATTAGTGGGATCCCTTAACATGCAGTTTTGATAAGTAGCAATACTTTAGCAATAGCAATAATTTAAGTTTAACTAAAAAACATAAAATCACACAACGATGTTATGTTGTTTTTTTTCATTTTTATTTTTTTATCTTGATCTAAAGACTTTGTGATTTTCATATATTTCACGTCATTATGTAAATAAAAATCATAAGGTTTTTAGATCAAGGCTATTCATCATTAAATCATTAAAAAAAAAAAAAAAATTCATTTTGTATTGATTTTAAACAATTGAATAAACAAGGCCATTTTAATGTTGAGCATTTAAAGCACTGAAGAACAGATACAAGTATAAACCAACTTTTTTTTTAATATTTTGGTAATTTTCATAATTTCTTAAAACCCTACTACCTTAAAAAGTATAGCTAACTATTTTGCAACAATACTTATATAATATACAATATCAATAAAAAATGAAATAACAAGTTGAAACTTGAACAATTTTATTTCTAAATAATTGCTTACTAATGTGTTTTTTATGTCGTGACTGTATGATAAATATAAAAACTTTTTAAAACAAATAGATGTTATTTTTATAAAAATAGCGTTAAAGTATGCTTTGATAAATTATGCTACTAAATAATTTAGTTTTTAAATTACAATTGTTCAAACATTTAATGAAATAAATTTTGCCACAACGTAGTTGTACACTTTGAATTTTATTCTAATGTTAAATGTTATTAATTATGACACGAATTTAAAATATAACGATGAATGTGTAAAATAGAATAAATAGAATAAAAAAACAAAACATGACTTATTAACAAACCTTATTAACAAAAACAAAACATGACTTATTAACAAACCTTAATAACAAAATTATTTAAAAAATATATATAAATAAAGATTTTAAACACTTATTAAAGAAATATATGCAATGTAACGTTTCTAAATATGAGAAATCACAAGTAACTATGGAAACAAACTGCAATTAAAATTGCAAACTATTGTTTCGCTTTTACTTTAATAAAATTAGAAGTGCACACAACAACATTGCTACCGTTACTATTCTGCAAAATATTAACATACTTGCTCTGCAAAATATTACATCAACATATTTGTTCTTCGTTTAGTATAGTATCAACAGCATGTAAAACATCTTCACAAATGTGAGTTGGTATAACTAATTCAGGTCTATAAACTGTATCACGATGCAAGTGGTTTAGATCATTTGGTTCATTACCTGTATAATTTGATACACCTGTTTTTACGAGTATGGATTTCATTCGTCGAGGTCCTTGATTAGAAGTTGGATGTAGCGCATCAGTTACTTAAATAACAATAACACAACAATATGATTAATACTCATTCAACCCGGTTACCAGTTAACCAAAAATATAAAGTTTAAATATCAAAAATGGATTAATAAGAATCAAAAATTTAGCTGGTTAAGATTATTTATTAGTAAATTAAAAACCAAAAACTTGTTGTTGTTTGTTGATTTGAATATTTCTACTTTAATCAGTATATGATTACTTATGTACCAGCTCTGTAACCAGTGCTTGATTACTTATGCAGGAACGGATCCAGGATTTTTTGGTGTTTGGGATAGCTAACTTCCAGACATGGAGCAAACTCCAAACATTTGTATTATGAGATAATGCTAAGAAACTTAAAATTTATTAATGAATATAAGTCTTGTTGAAAATAGTACAAAAATTTTTTCATCAACTTGTTGCCCTCACGTTTTGGGTGATGGGGGTTGGGGATTAAGTCAAAAGACTTTTTCATTCCCAGCCTCCAATTGTCGCAATTTTTTGCAAAGCCTCATTATTTGACATAAGTATAAACAAATAAATATTTGGAGTTTGTTTCATGTCTGGTAGTTAGCTATCTCAAACAACAAAAAATCCTGAATCTGCCACTGTACATACGTATTAGTTATGTAATTGGTATATGACTACTTTTTGTATCAATTATGTAATCAGTATGACAACTTTGCTCAACTCAGTAAAGTACTGTAATCAGTGCATGACTACTTATGCATCAGTTATGTAACCATTATACGATTACTTATGTATCAGTTATGTAATCAGTATGACAACTTAGCTCATCAATAAAATAGACATAAACCTTGTCAGCAAATGGGTAAAAATATATTAGCCTACAGGTAGTGAACTTTTTTCTATTATAATAACATAAAAAATAAATGACAATAATAACTATAACTATAATAAACAATTATTGCAATACTATTAAATTTATATTCTTCAAATAAAATTTATGTTCTTCATCAATTTTTTTTCTCCTTTTGCATGTTCAGCTCTTGAGATCAGCTAGTTGACATAGAAACATTGCCATAGAAACAAAGCATTACAAAATAAAAACACCAGATCTCACCCACTCATGCACGAAGATTCTCAATCTGTCTCTTTTTTTTTAAAGGACACATAAAAAAAGGATTTTTAAAGGATACATAAAAAAAAAAAGAAATATAAAGCATACCAATATCAGAGCCTTGTAACGCCTTTAAATAATTGTTGTATAAATTTGCACCATAAATATCTGTGTCAATATTATCTCTAAATAAAAGCATATAAGTACAATTATTAAAAATACAATAAAAATATTAAATTTTTAGGTATCAAAATTTTTATTACTTTTTTCACTTGAACCTTTATACTTATAAAAACGTTATCAGGATAGTTAGTATTATGGTACCAAATCAGTCAATAAAAAAGTGCTTATATGTTGTATATACTATTATATAGTGTTGTATATACTATTATGTAATGTTGTTTATACTATTATGTAATGTTGTATATACTATTATTATTTAATTTTGTATATACTATTATATAATGTTGTATATACTATTGCATAATGTTGTATATACTTTTATATAATGTTGTATATATTATTATATAATGTTGTATATACTATTATATAATGTTGTATATACTATTATATAATGTTGTATATACTATTATATACTGTTCTATATACTATTATATAATGTTGTATATACTATTATATAATGTTGTATATACTATTATATAATTTGTATATACTATTATATAATGTTGTATATACTATTATATAATGTTGTTTATATTATTATATAATGTTGTATTTACTATTATATAATGTTGTATATACTACTATATAATGTTGCATATACTATTATATAATGTTGTATATACTATTATATAGTTGCCTTTTAAAGTACAAGTACTAACATTTAGTATATAAATAATGGAGTTTTAATTTTTCAGGCATTTCTCTCAGATATAATTTAATTTATTATCAAGATATTGCCTTTTACTTATTTACTGCCTGTTATTTCATCATCCAGCACCTACATTACCTCTAGCATTTTACCAATGTTATCATCCTAGAATGTTTAACAGTCACATATGCACTACAATACTTTTCTTGGTAGATACTTAAAGCATTTGTAGCTTTTTTAGCTTTTTGACTTTTAATCAACTTGTTCTTTTAAAACACAGAATAACGCCTTAGCATGATTTTTACCCTTAAATGTCGCTATGTTAAAATGTTTTTTATTAATGGCATTATTTTTCTTTAATGTAGACAAACCTTTCTTGATATATAATAAATATAATCCATTAAACCCATAAAATTAAATTTTTAGCTTACTTAACCTTTTTATTTTTTATCAAATTTTTTTATTTTTTATCAAAGTATTTGTTATTTTTTATCAAAAATACTCTTTGCACCTTGTGCAAAATATTGAATTCATATTTTACATTTTCATTTGCATTAAATCCAATATTCAAGCAATTTCACCGTTTGACAACATTTTAACAATTTCTATTCTTTTTTTTTTTTTTACATTAAAAACTATATAAAAAAATTATAAAATATTAACAACACTTGGCATTTACATTGCAATGTAAAACTTAAAACTTAACAATAAAGTTAGTCCAGCTATTTAAATATAAATTAAATAAACTACAACTTATTTTAGCAGAATATATATTGACTCGAATAAGAAGAAATTTGTCACTTTTTACTCTTCTTTCTCCTTGTTATTGTTTTTAACCTTATTTTAATTATTTATTTATTTTTAATTTATTTTAAATTTATTTTTAACTATTATTTTTGTTATTCCATTCTACTGGTTAATCTTTTTTTAATTATTTCTTCAAAGATTTTTAATAACACTTCATCTTATTGAAATACCTCCACTTTTCATATTATATATAATTTTTTATAACTTTTTTTTTTTAATAGACCATTATTTATTATTTTTTATTTATAAGTAACTTATTGTTTATTTGTAGTTGCAGCCTTGATGAAAGTAATCTTGAAAAAAGTCAACTTACCCTACACCATAAATGGTCTTAACTGTTGCACCATCTCCAAACATACGCGTTACAAGATTTAACATGATACCTTCAGTATAACGATATGTGAAGATATTTGGCTTACCAAGAACTGCAGTGTATTGAAGAGGTTTCCCATAATATTTCTAAAATAATAAATAAAAATTCTTATTTTCGTAACTCACAATAAACTTTCTTGCACAATAAACTTTCTTGCACAACACAAACTGACCAGAAAAAGTGCTTCAAGACAGAGAAGAAAACCACCATGCCCAAGTCTAAAAAAATTTAAATAAATTTATAGATAACATGTATATACACACTATTTAACACATTTATGTGAAAAGCAAATATGCATATAAACATTTTATGTGAACAACATAAATATATATACACTAAATTTAGCACATTTATGTGCATTATCGTACATATTTCACACACTTAAAGTTTTGTAACTCTAATCCCAACAGCTTTTTCAAAAAACAAAATATATATATATTTTATATATATATTTTAAAGCATAGATTCCTAAAATAATTATAAGCATTTTAAAGCTATTCCTGCTGTGAAGAATATGAATGGATGTACTTTAAAGGTTAAATAGAAGTAGAGACTGATTATATAAGACCATGTAGAAAACTGGGCAATCATTATTTCATAAATGATAACATTAAAGTGATTAATAAAATTTCTTGATTTTGAAAAAGACAGAGAGAAAACAATGGAGGGAATATAAAATGCACATTACAAAAATGTATATTAAAAATAAAACAATAATATAAAAAATTTTTAAAACATAAAAAACATAAATGACTATTTTTAATAAATGTAAAAGCTATAACAGCATGGTTTTATAACGATGATTACACTATGTAATAAAATATTTGTCCTTGAATTAAAAGTGCTTTCTATATCAAAATCAATATATGCTAAATCTAAAGATCTAAAGACTTTGGAAAATAATAACAACATTGTGGAGAAACTTTAATTTTATCACCACAGCACAAAGAAAGTTCTTATTTAGTGAGACAGAACAAAAAAAAATCTTAGTTTAATTTATACTATCTAGTGCTTTACTGTCTTTGTCTATTGCATATTGGAAAACATAGACAGCAAAAATCACACAAAAAGGTTTAGATATGAGTAGAATTTCAAGAGTTGCAAGTGCTCTGTTGGAAGTGTTCTGTAAATCACTTTAGATAGTATGAACTTTGAGTTTCATTCCCTATCCAATTTTGGTAAATTTTTTATGAGAATTTGAACCAACTCTATTTAGTTTTCAGTCTTGTGATTACCCAGGATGTCATGAACAACTGCAACAAAACAAACACATGAACAACTACAATAACAAAGACTTAATTTTGCTAAAGCAAATCTAAAAAATCAAAATTAAAAACTTATAATCCTTTTTTCCTGAACAAACTTGTAACGTTGCACATATAAGTAATTATATAAAATTAAGGCAGGAAATTTCACACATCACTTAATGCAGGGTATAATACTATTTAACATATTTTCCTATAGTACACCGACATGTAGTAATTAGAACTTGGCTGATCCTGAGAGGAATGCAAAAGTATGCCTTGTAGACACATATTTTATGACATGCTTTTCTTTACAATTATCTATTCTTTTACAATCTTGCCTTTACTAAACTGCCCACACGCATAGCAAAATGCATCTGCTGGATGCAGACAACCTCTTAACTGCTCTTCAAATACAATTCTTTTTTTATTCATCAATAACACAAACTGAAATATTGGTTCCAGTCCCCTGTGCTTTTATACTTGTATGACTACTTTAGACATTTCAAGATCATTCTATAAGTTTCTTCAAAGTTTCTTGAAAGCTAGAATACTCTGGAAAATTCTTTGAACTTCTGGACAAATCTAGCTGTTCTAGAATATTCTCAAAAATGCTCAACCTTCACACAGTAAAAACTAGTGGTGTATGAGTTGATCATTTACTTGTAATTTAGCAAACGGAGATTCTGGGATGTCTTGTACAACCAAATTTATAATTAATAATCTTTATGTTAAGACATTTTGACAGTTTCGTAAAGAATAATGCTTTTGTAAAGATGGTTTAACTTACTTTACAATAATAATTATTAAAATATAGTAACAATTTTTGTTTACTTAAAAATCAAATGGTTTATTTTGAAAACAATGAAATATATATGTTTAAATGTGGCTTTTTTTATTTTTGTTATATTTTGAATAATAAAAACAACATTCAATGTTGTTTTTATTGTTAAAAATATAACAAAAATAAAAAAAAATTAAATACCATAAAGTGCTACTTTTATACTTATATATTTCAAATGTTTTTAAAATGTTACATTGTTATATTGTTTACAAACAATGCTGCATTGTTTAACAAAGTAAACCTTTTACCGATAGATTTACTAATAGTATTACTTATATGAACATATTTTTTTTAACATAGGTACGTTTCAATTCTTAACTACCCACTGCAATACGCTAAAAGGTTTATAGATAACTGTATGGTAAACAACAATCAGAGTTTTATTTAAACATAAAAACATTTTTTATACACCCTAAGATGAGGCTATATTCAAGTTTTTTAAATGTTTTAATAATTAGAAATTTAGTTTAGTAGCCCAAAAACTATACAACTGCTTAATGAATTGTTTATTAAGCTTTTTTAGCATAAAACAACTCAAACATTCCGTCTAATGTTAATATGCTTTCAATTTTTTTTTAATATGATTTATATATGTATTTTTATTTTCCTATCTTAAATATGATTATGCAGTAGTGGTCTAGTGGTAGAGCGCTTGCCTCATAAGCAAGAAGTTCCAAGTTTGATCCCCACCATGTCCCTGTTAGTACAGCGCTCAACTTGTTTCTCCACGCAGCAGCCTTGTTTGTTATAGTTTGTGTTTCTGAGTTATAGAGATGAGAGAGGGTTGTAACCACAAAAGTAGCCTCCTCGACTGTAGTGGCCTTCTCAGCCTTGGGGAGGTAAATAATTAAATATATATATATATATATATATATATATATATATATATATATATATATATATATATATATATATATATATATATATATATATAAATTGATAAGAATATCGAAAATTTGTAATTTCAATTTAGCACATTTCAAATAAATGAATAGACATTTTTCTAATAAATATAATATTTTACTATTTATAAATAATACAAGCAATTTTTATAACTTAAAAATATGTTATGATTGTGAAAGTTGACATTAAAATAAATTTGTATATCAACAAAGTGTATCAAATATGATGCAAGTTTTATATAGGAAAGTATAATTACAATCTTCCTTAAAAACTTTAAAGATTCCTGCTTTAATTTGCTTACAATTGTTTTATTAATGTTTACATCTAAAATAAAAAATTGTGCATACATATATTTATAAAATATAATGTGTCTATATATCCATTCCATTTATTTAATGAAAAAAAGAAAATTACAAATTTTTATAATTTTACAAAATTAGGTTAGGTGTTACTCATATAGTTAAAAACTAATCATATTTATATTTATACATATATATATATATATATATATATATATATATATATATATATATACAGTACTGGTCATAAGTTTAGAGCCACCTGTTTTTTTCATCATTTTGCGGCATAAGTATAGTGAGGTTAACATTATAAGCATAACAATGCATATAGTAATTTGACAAGGTACAAATCTATTGATATTCATGAATAATTGTGTATTAAAGCAAATATAAATACTGATTTTCATGAGTTCTTTAATATTATAGCCAATTTTTGAACATTTTAACATATTTTGGTAACTTTATGATGTATTGGTATCAATGTTTTGGTTAATTCAGTTGTTACTTATGCTACTTTTTGGAATGTGTACACTAGTTAGATAATGTATTTAGTGTTATTTTCGTTTTTATTTTAGAGTTTAAGTGAAAATATTTTCTGAAATTGGCAAAGCTAAAAGCCTTGATTCAACTGTTCAGGCCCAGGTGGAGGCTTTGAAGGAAATTAGTGGCTTAAGCCTAAATGGTATAGCCAAAAAATTGAAAAAAAGTCGCCATGCTGTACAAAATGCATATAAGAAACATTTGGAATCAAATACATTCACGAACAAACCCAGATGTGGTCATCCTAGAATGTCAACTTTACGTCAGGATAGAACCTTAAAACGCCAAGATAGAACCTTAAACCTTAAAACCTAACAAATCGTCTCCTTTCTTCCAAAATTTTGTCTCGACAGTGGCACGATGTTGGTGGAACTTTAATATCTCCAAAGTCTATTCGTCGTTGTTTGAATAAACAAGGTTTGAATGGTCGTGTTGGTATTAAAAAGCCTTTTATCTCCAAAATTAATCAGCAGAAGCGCATCAAATTTGCACACAAATTTTTGCATTTTAGTGTTACTGATTGGCAAACGGTGTTGTGGTCTGATGAGTCCAAATTTAATTTAGTTGGTAATGATTTTCGACGTATTTTCATTTGGCGTCGTCAAAATGAATCATATAAACCGGAATGTTTGCAGGGAACTGTAAAGCATGGTGGTGGTAGCATCATGGTGTGGGGTTGTATGTCATCTTTTGGGCCGGGCCAGTTGCTTCAGGTGGAAGGAATCATGAATGGTGCCATGTATAGAGATATTTTGCAAAAGCATTTGCTACCTTCAGCAACAGCATTGTTTCCTGCAACTTTTCCATGGATCTTTCAGCAAGACAATGATCCTAAGCACACGTTCAAAGTGGCTAAAGATTTTCTAGCTGCTAATGGTGTTCAAGTCTTGCACTGGCCACCCCAGTCACCGGATTTGAACCCCATAGAAAATTTGTGGGATGAAATAGATCGCCGTTGTGCAGGCAAACGTGCTAGTAATAAACATGAACTTTGGGACTTTATTTCTGCCGCTTGGACTAGTATTACTGTTGTTGATTGCAAGAAGCTTGTTGACACTATGCCAGCCCGGTTGGCTGAAGTAATTAAAAATAAAGGTGGACCTACTCATTATTAATATTTTAATACTCATTTTGGTACTAATATGTTATAACAATATATTTTGCATGTTTCAGAAATATATTATTTTGCTGCACTGGGGTTATGGCTTTATAATCTGCAAAAAACTAAAAAAAATGGATTGGCTCTAAACTTATGACCAGTACTGTATCTATATATATATATATATATATATATATATATATATATATATATATATATATATATATATATATATATATATATATATATATATATATATATTATTTGTAGAAAAGAGAAAGATTGTTTACAATGCGTTTTTGCACCTTATCTAAAATAGAAAGGGCATCGTTAGAAGATCCGCACCAGATATGGCAACAGTATTCCAAACAAGGCCGGATTTAAAATTTATAGAGATAGAGAATAGATTCCGAAGTAAGAAAGTGACGAGCTCAATAAATAGATGCAGCCTTAGCAGATGCTAATTTTGTAACTGAATTGATATATGGTTTCCAAAAAAGATTGGAAGTAAGAGTTAGTCCTAGAAGATGAAGAGTAGATGATTCATCGAGTACATCGCCATTCATAAATATAGGAAGATCTAAATTATTGCGATAAAAATTGGCTGAAAAAATTAGATTTTATCTGTATTGAAGTTCACCAGCCAATGTGAGCCCCATGCTGTTGCAGAAGTGAGATCCTTTTCAAGCTCAAATACCCCCTCCAAGCAATCAGAGAGTTTTGGTTTCTTATCACGATAAGAATAAATGGTAGTATCATCAGCAAACAATGCCACCTTAGCTGTGAGAATATCTGGAAGATCGTTAATGTAAATTAAAAAGAGTATAGGGCAAAGGATAGAACCTTGAAGTTACAGAATAAGAGTGCTGTCCATCGAGGTCAACTTTTATGCTATGATTGGAAAGGAAGGAATCAATAATCGTAAAGATGTTACCAGTTACACCATAAGAAGAAAGCTTATGGAGAAGACCAGCATGCCAAACTTTATCAAAAGCTTTTGAAATGTCAAGAGCGATGGGCTTAACCTCTCCACCTTCATCTAATGCACGATAAAACCTATTAGTTATTACTGTTAGCAAATCAGCTGTAGAACGAGAAGATCGAAATCCATATTGATGGTCAGAAAGTAAGTTATTAGATTCAAGATGAGAGATTAAGTGTTTGTTAATTAAAGATTCAAAAACTTTATTTATCATAGGAAGAAGACTAATGGGACAGTAGTTAGACGAATCAAATCGCTCTGCAGAATTTTTGAAGATAAGGATAATGGACGCCGCTTCCCAGCAGGCTGGAAAACTAGACTCTGATAAGCACTTGTTAAATAGTTTTGAGAGTAGAGACGACAACTCCGGAGAACACTTCTGCAAGACAATAACAGGTATCTTGTCCGGGCCACAAGCTGTAGAAGAGTCTAGGCAGGAAATCACTTTAGATACAGAAGCTGGAGTAATACGAATGTCAAGCAATGGATCAACCTGTTTGTTGGCAATAACAGGTAGAACGCAACTAGTGGAATCAAGAGATGATATTGATGAAAAGTTTTTAGCAAACAATTCTGTTTTGTCTTTAGGTGAGGTGACAAAGTCTGAACCATATATGAGAGGCGGAATTAAAGATTTGTCCTCATTATTGATACTATTAAAGATTCTCCAGATGTCAGGAGAGCCTAATTTTTGAGATTAGATACGAAATTTCATGACCTGAGAATAGCGGGCTTTGGTGTTAGACAAAACCTTTTTACAATGGTTTCTTGCGATAATAAACAGATGTCTGTTTTCTGGAGAGTTGTTTTGCTGATAAATATGGAAGTAATGGTTTCGATTGGCAATCGCAGCAGCACAGTGTGAGGAAAAGTATGGAGGAGAGTGAGGCTTAACCTGGAATCATCGAGAGGGAACAAAAGATTCCATGCCAGCCTGAATCCACGAAGTTATGTAAGATGCGCATTTGTCAACAGGAAGACAAAAGATTTCTACCCAAGGGCCATCACGAAGAAAATTACGGAAAGAATCCAAAGTTTCACGACAAATGGGTGAATTCTTACGAATGTAAATGCCCAGGCCAAGCATGTGACTATTGGAGTCTTAATGAATTACAGGAAGATAACCATCAACACTAAGATCGCAAGATGAGACAGCTGAACTCAAATTAGTCTCACAAAGAGCAAGTAGGTCTAGTGAACTTTGCAAGAGATAAGACTCAACAGAAGAAAAGTTACTTCGAAGACCACGAATATTAGTGAATGATAGGTTAAAAGAACTTGATGATGATAATGGTTTTTTGTGTTTTATAGTTTTTGGTACTTTAATCATTTTTAAATTAGATTGAAGAACTTGACTCAAAGCATAGATAGTACTTAGAACACTGTTTAATAGCCCAAGTAATTGCCTCATTACTACTAATAAACCCTAAGCCATAACAAAGGGCTCCAAATGTGGCCTCCGCAATGCACACCAAAAGTACAAACAGGGACTCCATCTATGCGAAACATGGCACATTTATACTTTGATATTTTTCAGCTGTTGATGGAATCAGCCTCTCTGAGAGCTACCACAGAGTTCAGAAAACCTGACTACCAGCCAGCCTCAGAACCATAAAACTGAGTTTTAGAGCTGTACTCTCATTAGGAGATAATAGAATGAGTTGCCTAGTCAAAAAAACAGAGACACAAGCAAAACCCATGCATTGAGTCAAGAAGATCCAGCATTCAACATCCTAAACTGGAATCAATGTATTAAAAATACATCTGGGCCAGCCTAATAGATGAAGAAGGGGTGGGAGGCTGGTCAACAGATAGAATCTGTTTACCCCTTAAGTCTTTGCCTAGGAGGCCTTTTACAAGACAGTAGCCGGATGCATTTAACATCTGCCCAAAATGATTATTTTTATCGAGACACCATCTCTATCACTGTCTCTATCGAGACACCATCTATTTTCTTAACTTTTAAAAATAATATTATTGGTCTTGTTTACTAATCAATTTATGCTTTAAAAACTGTTTAAGATAAGAAACTAAAAAAAAAATAAAACCATTTGATGTTAGGGAAATTTTCACATCTACAGTTGTTATCTAATATCAAAAAAATAATATCAAAAAGCACAAAAAAGAAAAGCATTCTGTGAAAAAAAAAAAAAACCTGTTGTACAACACTTGATTTATTCAACCTTCTTTTCAGGTTTTACGTATATTTCAGAATTATATATATATACAGAACTTACGTATATTTCAGAATTATATATATATATATATATATATATATATATATATATATATATATATATATATATATATATATATATATATATATATATATATATATATATATATATATATATATATATATATATATATATATATATATATATATATATATTTATATATATATATATATATATATATATATATATATATATATATATATATATATATATATATATATATTTACAGAATTTACGTATATTTTAGAATTTACGGGTATATTTTAGCAACAGTGCACTATTATGACCTTAAAATGAAAAAAACACATCAAAATGGATTTCATTTAAAAATAAAATAGTCCCTTTACTTTACATATGTATATAATTAAACAAAATGTATAAGCAACCACTAAACACCTTTTTAGATGTCTTAATTAATGGAATTTGGTGAAAATTCCAAAAATCCATAATAATAATTCCAGTACTGTATATGCATATATATATATATATATATATATATATATATATATATATATATATATATATATATATAGAACCCTGAGATGTTGTCCGAAAGTTTTTTCCATATTTTGTTGACAAAAAGTAAAAAGTAAAATGCAAGACCGGAATTTTTTTTTTTTATAATGATAGACTGCCTGCCCCAACCAAACCCTCAGTCGATATAGCAGCACTCCCTTGCGGGTCAGGCTATTTGTCAGTCGATGTAGCAGCACTCCCTTGCGAGTCAGGCTATTTGTCAGTCGATGTAGCAGCACTCCCTTGCGAGTCAGGCTATAAGATAGTCGATATAGCAACACTCCGCGCTTGATTTACAGTAAAAAAAATAAAAATAAAAACAATTTATTAAAAAAAATAAAAATAAAAACATTTTATTAAAAAAAATAAAAATAAAAACATTGTTTATATTGTTAAAAACATTCAGAATGTTTTAAAAACATTCAGAATGTTTTTAAAAACATTCCGGTCAATTAAATTTGCGTTTTTGTGGTTTTTTATATAACAATTAATTTGTAATTAAATTAATGGTTTTGACTTTCGTCCAACACGGAAATGTTGGACGAAAGTTAAAAGTAATTAAAAGTGATTATGTGTTGGCGTAAGAATCACTTTTTTCCTTCCGCTCTTCCTAAAGCCAACAAACTATAGATCTATATATATATATATATATATATATATATATATATATATATATATATATATATATACATACATATATATATATATATATATATATATATATATATATATAATATATATATAATATATATAGATATATATAGATATATATATAATATATATATATATATATATATATATATATATATATATATATATATATATATATATATATATATATATTATATATATAGAGAAAAAGAAGCAACTTTACAACAATGTGATAATGGTTGGAAGTTGGCTGCAAGAGCAGGTCCAACTATCTTTACAATGCATTTTTGCACCTTGTCTAAAAGAGAAAGGGCATCATTAGAAGATCCTAATTTACATACGAATTTGAGATTTATAGAGATAGAGTAGCATCAGGAGTTAGAAAGTGTTTAGCTCAATAAAGAGATGCAACTTTAGCAGATGCTAATTTTGCAATGGACTTGATATATGGTTTCCAAGAAAGATTGGAAGTAAAAGTTAATTCTAAAAGATGAAGGGTAGATGACTCATCGAGTACATTACCATTCATAAATGTACGAAGATCTATTATTGTGATAAAAATTGACTGAAATAAATTGAGTTTTATCTGAATTAAAGTTCACCAACCACTGTGAGCCCCATGCTGTAGGAGAAGTGAGATCCTTTTCAAGCTCAAATGCCCCCTCCAAGCAATCATAGAGTGTTGGCTTCTTATCATGACAAGAATAAATGGTAGTATCATCAACGAACAATGCTACCTTAGATGTCAGAATATCTGGAAGATCGTTAATGTAAATTAAAAAGAGTATAGGGCCAAGGATACCCGTGAGGTTACAGAATAAGAAGAAGAGTGCTGTCCATCGAGGACAACTTTTATACTACGATTGGAAAGGAAGGAATCAATAATCTTAAAGATGTTACCAGATACACCATAAGAAGAAAGCTTATGGAGAAGACCAGCATGCCAAACTTTATCAAAAGCTTTAGGAATGTCAAGAGCGATGGCATTAACCTCTCCACCTTTATCTAATGCACAATAAAACCTACCAGTTATTACTGTTAGCAAATCAGCTGTAGAACGAGAAGATCGAAATCCATATTGATTATCAGAAAGTAAGCTATTAGATTCAAGATAAGAGATTAGGTGTTTGTTAATTAAAGATTCAAAAACTTTGCTTATGATAGGAAGAAGACTGGTGGGACGGTAGTTAGACGAATCATATCACTCTCTGGAATTTTTGAAAATAGGGATAACAGATGCTGCTTTCCAGCAGGCTGGGAAACAAGACTCTGATAAACACTTGTTGAATAGTTTTGAAAGTATAGACGACAACTCTGGAGAACACTTCTGCAAGACTATAACAGGTATGTTTTCCGGGCCACAAGCTGTAGAAGAGTCTAGCAGGAAATCACTTTAGATATAGAAGCTGGAGTGAAACAAATGTCAAGCAATGGATCAACCTGTTTGACAGCTATATCAGCAGTGTTCCCACAAAAAAAAAAATCAAAATTCCAAGACTTTTGAGGACCATTTTCCTACTTTCTAGGATTTTTGCAAAAAAATTCCAGGACTTTTACAGGATATTTTTTCCGAAATTGCTGGACTTTCTAGGATTTAGCTATATAAAATTCGAAAAATTAATGTTTTTTTTTTAAATAAACCGTTTAAAAAGATATAGAATAAAAACTTTATAACCTATATATAATTTTTATAATATATATATATATATATATATATATATATATATATATATATATATATATATATATATATATATATACATATATATATATATATAAATATATATATATACATATATGTATATATATATATATATATATATATATATATATATATATATATATATATATATATATATATACATATATATATATATTGAAAATAAACTCGATTAAGACTTTTTTCAAACTCTAAAAATGAAATATTTAGTTATTGGCATTTTTAATATAACAATAATAAAGTATCATTAAAGAATAATGCCAGATGGAAACTACTGTCTAGTAGTTTCCATCTGGCATTATTGGAAATTGATGAGTTAGATCTGATAGAAAAAAAGCTGAATAAGATTCAGCTTTTTTTCAATCAGATCTAACTCATCAATTTCCTTACGCTTTGCTTTACATAACTTTTTTTGTTCATTTGACTCTTTTAAAAGCGCAATCTCACTTTACTTTTCTGCATCAAATGCAAGTTTGTCCAACTCATTAGATAACAACTCAATTTGATTTTGAAGAAGTCGCCGTTTTGCCCAAACAGCTTTTAACACATCATCAACAATCTTTCGCTCTAACACAACATTGTCACTTTCTTTTTTTAATTTTTGCTTTCTCAAGTCTTCATGGTATGAGCTGCATCCTTTTCTAGCATGTTGCTGCATTTCTTTTGTAATTTTGATGCTTTCAGGAGTTTCTCTTGAAGATGAAAGGTGGTCTTCAATGATACCTAAAGCAACAAGGGATTTCTCTTTCAAATTTTGAACCAAAAGTTGCTTATTTATACTAAAACGATCTATTGATGACTGACCATGCTAGAGCACAAAGACTAATTTAAAAACCTTCCAAACTTCTTCATAAGCTGTATTTTTCCCAATTAAGTCTGAATAAAATTGGTCAAATCGATCATTTTTAAGGTAAAAAAATGATCGACTTGACCAAGTTTTTTGTTGATATCAACAATTTTAAATAGTTTTTTGTATTGTTCTTTCGCAAGCTCTGCAGACTTTGTTGACAGACGATGCAATTTATTAATTTTTGTAAAAGAACAGAAAAACTTTTGACACAGTTACTTCGTTTGCTATCAATGGCCATTTGGATTGGATTTACAGATATAACAGAGCGTACAATGGAAAACTTTAATGGGGACTTGTCAAAAAGATGTGCCAACAAAACTGCTAAAAACTCCCCAGCTTCACTTTTAAATGCAACTACTCTGTAATCGGTAGAAGTCAGATTGGCTTGCTCAAGTTTTAAACAAGAAACAAATCAAATATCAATGTCTGTTGGAGGTTTTCAAACATTCCTATCGTTTATATCAAGTTGAAGCAGCTGATAAAGTGCATCACATTTCTTTAAGACATCTTTGAGAATAAATTGGCTCAATAAGTCTTCGATAATATCACCAAGAATAGTACTCATAAATGGTACCATGGGTTTATCTGTTTGAAACCTTTTAGAAAGGCATTTAATTTCTCAGACACCATTTCAAAGAAATTCAATTTCGCTGGTAAAATTGGATCGTGTATCATAGCTTTTAGTCTTGATGGTTACAAATTTTTTGTAACCATCAAGAAGAGATTCAGATTTTTGTGCACAGTTTTCATTTTTGCACAACCTGTTTCCACAAAATTGAAGTGAATATTCTAGTGTTTTAACAAAATTTTCATAAGTTTCTGCCGTGTCGGCGAATTGTGTAAGAATTGCCACATTGATTTCAAAGCATCATTTATTTTCCAGCCACTTGCTTTTGCACCAGCTTTCAAGCTTCAGTGAATGGTGTGAAGACCACATGTTTCTATATCAATGAGGTATTCGTTGAATGCCTTGAGTAAACAGTATTTAAAACCCAGTGTATCTCAGCTTCAAGTGTCAATGATCCTATAAACAATTGATCAATTGTTTTTGATTTGCTTGATTGTGATATAACTTCAGAATAAGTTTCTAGAATAGAAGTTGGGGAAGTTAAAGGTGATAAATATGATGGTTTGCTCTAAAGGTTTTCTTTGTATATGCCTTTTGCTTCTCATATGCGATGTTAATGCAGCCTCTCCCATGTTAGAAACAGATTTTACTAAAGCAATAGTTACACTTAGCCATTGTTTCATTTATTTTCCGAACCAGGGTTTGAATTGAGTATCATATAACCATTTTTCTTGAAATACACACTCATTCTTTGGCATTTTTAAAATCTATTACACTAAAAAAAAAAAAAAATTTGAAAAAATCTAAACATAATTTTAAAAACTGACTGCAATTTAAACTACACTATAAACATTTAACTAATTTAAAAATAAAAAATATGAAAAATTCTCAATCAATCATATATCATAATCGTATACTTCTTATCATGTCAAGCATTTTCACAGATATATTAAGTAGAAGCAACCAACTATGTACTATACTTTACATTTTGAAATACTTATCTTAATCAAAATATGTTTACATCGGTGAGAGGGAAAATATACTTGATTATAATATTATTTATAAATGAGAACTATAAAATTTAACCTCTTAAAATTTAGTTTAAAATTTTAACTATGGAGCCCATGTTACTTAAAAATATGATTAAAAATTTTGAAATTTAAATCCTTGAATTTAAAAAATTGTAGGGCTTTTCCAGGATTTAAGAGAAAAATGAAAAATTCTAGGACTTTCCAGGATACTAGTCAAATTCTAGGACTTTCCAGGAGTTTCCAGGACTGTGGGAACCCTGATCAGGTAGAACGCAACTAGTTGAATCAAGATATGATATTAATGAAAAGTTCTTAGCAAACAATTCAGCTTTGTCTTTAGGAGAGGTGACAAAGTCTGAACCATACAAGAGAGATAGAATTACAGATTTGCCCTTATCATTGATACAATTAAAGATTCTCCTGAAGTCACGAGAGCCTAGTTTTTATAATGAAGTACAAGATTTTATGACCTGAGAATAGCGGGCTTTGGCATTAGACAAAACCTTTTTACAATGGTTTTTAGCAGTAATAAACAGACGTCTGTTTTCTGGAGAATTGTTTTGCTGATAGATATGGAAGTAATGGTTTCGATTGGCAATTGCAGCAGCAAAACGTGAGGAAAACCATGGAAAAAAGTGTTACTTGACCTGGATTCGTCGAAAGGAAATAAAAGATTCCATGCCAACCTGAATCCACGAAGTTATGCAAGAAGCACATTTGTCAACAGGAAGGTGAAAGATTTCTACAATGATTTCATCATCAAGAAAATCACAGAAAGAGTCCAAGTTTTATCCAAGTCAAGCTTTAAGGTAGTTGTAAGAGGTACTATAATAGGGGGATTCAGATGATGAAGAAGAATGAGATAATAGTTTTAGAGAAATTGAACTGTGATCAGAAGCACCTAAGGGTGAATGCGAAGAAACTGAGCACTTACTAGATCAGAAACAAGACATAAGTCGAGTAGAGAAGGTAAATGATTCGGGTTGTCTGGAAAGCAAGTTGGAAAGATGACAATTTGAGTTAGGGATTGAGAAAGGCAAAAGTTGTGGGCTTTAATGCCTGCAAAATCACTGAAACTATAGCCAAGTCATTCAGTGTGATCAGCATTAAAGTCACCAACAACAACAATATTAGCTGATGGATAAAGAGAGTGGGCTTGGTCAATATGATTAGAAATAACATCAAAAAGAGTGCAGTCTTGAGATGAAGGAGAGCGATATAGAACAAAGAGAAAGGCGATAAGTGAAGTGGTGCTAAACGAAAGCACATAAAAGAATAGTCTGTGGATTCAAACCTAGTTTCCTGACAAATGGGTGAATTTTTACGAATGTAAATGCCCAGACCAAGCATGTGACTAATGGAGTCTTTACGAATTAAAGGAAGATCAACACTAAGATCACAAGATGAGACAGCTGAACTCAAATTAGTCTCACAAAGAGCAAGTAGGTCTGGTAAACTTTGCAAGAGATAAGACTCAACAAAGGAAAAGTTACTTCGAAGACCACGAATATTAGTTAATGATAGGTTTAGAGAACTTGGTGATGACAATTGCTTTTGGTAGTTTATTCATAGTTTTTGGTACTTTATTCATTTTTAAATTTGTTAAAGAACTTGACTCGAAGCATAGATAGTACTCAGTATACTATTTGATATTCCAAGCAATTGCCTCATTACTATTAATAAACCCTAAGCTGTAACAAAGGGCTCCAAACATGGACTTGGCAATGCACACCAAAAGTACAAACAGGGACACCATCCATGGGCAACATGGCACTGTTAATACTTTGATATTTTCAGCTGTTGATGAAATCATTCTCTCTGAGAGCTACCACAGAGTTTGGGAAACCTGACTACCAGCCAACCTCAGAACCATAAAACTAAGTTTTAGAGCTGTACCCTCATTAGGAGATAATAAAATGAGTTGCCTAGTCATAAAAACAGAGACACAAGTAAAACCCATACATTGAGTCAAGTAGATCCAGCATTCAACATCCTAAATATAATTCACGCACAAA
This sequence comes from Hydra vulgaris, assembly GCF_038396675.1. NCBI lineage: Eukaryota > Metazoa > Cnidaria > Hydrozoa > Anthoathecata > Hydridae > Hydra > Hydra vulgaris. The sequence continues at coordinate 54,373,269 of NC_088932.1, read as the reverse complement.
AAAGTACTGTTTACAATTAAGTAAAAACTATTATTATACTATTCTTATAGTATAAAACTAATTCAAAGCAGAGACCTTAAAAAAAGAACCAAGGTAAAAAGTTTTAAAATGTCTATAAAATATATTTTTTTCCTTTTTTAATGTAAAATTATAAAACTTTATATTAAAGAGGAAAAAAAAATACACACAAGTTGATATCTATTTGACTATTTAAATTTATACAAAATGTATAAATTTAAATAGTCAAATAGATATTAACTTATTTTTGATTTTTGGAAAGCAAAACAATGACACACTTTTATCAACATTTTTCCCTCATTTATGCTGACAATGAGGAGCTGCACAAAATCCATCAGACATTGTTCAGTATTCTATACCATATTTTAACAGTAAATTTAAGTAAATGAAAAGAAAAATAAATTAAAATTGATTGAATTACGCAATAAAAAAGTTTAAATTATAATTTTTAATTTCTATTTTGTTATTTATGTTTACAATCTGGCTGTACTACACATCCCAGAAGCCTTTGCGTTAGCAATTACAAGAATTTACTGCAAATTTTGCCAAGATTTGCACTGGTAAAAACACACAAATTTTAAAGTAATGCTGAATTGATCACAGAACAGGAAGTACTTTCTATTTGTTTTTGGCAAAATGGGTTTTAAAAACACACTCTTAAGCTAAAGACAACAGAAATAAAAATTACTTATACAGTATTATAGATTGATACATTCATAATTCATATATAAGAATATTATATTAAAGTTAAAATCTCTTTTTAGTATTTGATTCTAAAATACCTGTAAATTTACTAAGAACATCAGTACATTTTGGTTAAGATATGAAATACAGAAAAAAATTACTAAGGCTTTTATTAGTTTTAAAGTTGAGTTGCAAATATTTCTAGGCATTATAATAGTAACATAAAAAGTCAACATTTTTTTTATTGTCACAAAATTTGGGTCTTTTAAATATATTTACTAAATATATACTAAAGTCACATAATTTTTTATAAGGCTATGCATTTTATTCGGACTATAATGTTCAGACTTAAGTGAAGTTTTTATAGATTTTATTTAATTACCTAGGGTTAGTTGCCTCACTCATCCATAAGAAATCTGTATTAATTGCAACTATAGGTAAATAACCTTTGCTTGAGTACAACTTTTTAGGTTGACCACTCGTAAGAAGAAGATCTAGCAGAATTTGAAGACTGCGTTCCCAGTTTATAGGTTCTCCCATTAATAGTATTGCTAAAACAAATATGAATACTAACAAAAAACATTATATGTATGTATTATACAGTAAATATACTAACAGAGAATAAAAAAAATGTATTATACTAACAGAGAATAAAAAAAACATTATATGTATGTATTATACAGTATTTATTCATATATTTTTATATCATAAAGTATTTTTTTGTTTATTTTAGGAATGCATAGAACACAATCATTCTTAATTCTCATATATGACATATAAAATATGTTACATGCAGTAATTAAAAAAGTAAAAACTTCTGATAAAAAAACAAATTAAAAAAAAAACTAACCTTCTGGTGGAGAAAACAATTGTGATAAAGGTTTAGGCTAAAAAAATAGAAGGTTTAAAAAATATTTGAATATTTCATTTGCAAGTTTAGTTAAATTTAAAAAAAAGTAAATAAAGAACTCATTATGAGAATTATATTAAAGAAATTATTTTGGGATTAGAAGTTTTGAAAAACAATGTCTTTAATTGGTTTCAAATTAAAAACTTAGTTATTTTCATACACTACAAGAAAACTTGTAGTGTATGAAAATAACTCAAAAAAAGTCAAGCCACAACAATAATAAATCCCAAACAATTCACCTAATTCAAAACATATTGACAATTGTTAAGTAAAATTGAAAGCAGAAGCTTTTAAAAGGAACCCAATCTGACTAGCTAATAGAAACACCATAAGAAAAGTGTGTTGTCATTAAATAATGTCCAAATATTGTGATTCTACAAAAACTGTTTTTTGCAATAAATAATAGGTGGTCAAATCTTTTTGACCATAACTTTTTATATATATGTATAAATATAAATATAAATATATATATATATATATATATATATATATACATATATATATATATATATATATATATATATATATATATATATATATATATATATATATATGTATATATATATATATGTATATATATATATATGTATATAAATATATATATATATATATATATTTATATATATATATATGTATATATATATATGTATATATATATATATGTATATATATATATATATATATACTATATATATATATATATATATATATATATATATATATATATATATATATATACATATTTTCAACAACTTGGCTACCAACAAGGCTGCAAGCAACGACTATTAGAGTTGGAAGTTACTGGAAGAAAAATATGAAGTTTATAGAGCAAGACAACAACTGACAGACGACTTAAAAGATTGCAAATTATATGAATCAGGAATGCAAGTGATGGTAGCGAATTCCAAAGAACTGATGCTGGAAGAAAAAAACTAGATGAATAAGAGTTTTTGGAGCACTTAGGAACAGTTAGTGTAAAATTTGAGACTTAATTAAATGACGAGTAAAACAAGAATGAATTTTAGTAGATGACACAAGAGACGTTAGCTCTTTAGAGCAGTGCCCATTATAGTATTTGTAGAAAAGAGAAAAAGAAGCAACTTTACGACAATGTGATATTGATTGGAGGGTGGCTGGAAGAGCAGATCCACCTATGTTTACAATGCGTTTTTTCAACTTGTTTTAAATAGAAAGGACATCATTAGAATATCTGCCCCAGATATGGCAACAGTATTCCACACAAAGCCGGATTTAAGATTTATGCAAAGCATGATAAAGAGATGCAACCTTAGCAGATGATAATTTTGCAACAGATTTGATATATGGTTTCCAAGAAAGATCAGAAGTAAGAGTCAATCCTAGAAGATGAAGGGTAGATGACTCATCAGTACATTACCATTCGTAAATAAAGGAAGATCTAAACTATTGTGATAATGATTGGCTGAAAAAAAAATTGGGTTTTTCTGAATTAAAGTTCACCAACCACTGTGAGTCCCATGCTGTAGCAGAAGTGAGATCTTTTTCAAGTTCAAATGCCCCCTCCAAGCAATCTGAGAGTGTTGGCTTCTTATCAAGACAAGTATAAAATGGCAGTATCATCAGCGAACAATGCCACCTTAGATGTGAGAATATCCGGAAGATCTTTAATGTAAATTAAAAAGAGTATAGGGCCATGGATAGAACATTGAGGAACCCCTGAAGTTACAGGATATGAAGAAGAGTATTGGCCATTGAGGACAACTTTAATACTACAATTGAGAAGGGAGGATTCAATAATCTTAAAGACGTTACCTGATACACCATAAGAAGAAAGCTTATGGAGAAGACCAGCATGCCAATCTTTATCTAAAGCTTTAGAAATGTCAAGAGCTATAGCCTTAACCTTTCCGCATTTATCTAATGCACAATAAAACCTATTGGTTATTACTGTTAGCAAGTCAGCTGTCGAATGAAAAAATCAAAATCCATATTGATGATCAGATATATATTTATATACTTATATACATATATATATAAGTATATACTTATATACATATATATATAAGTATATACTTATATACATATATATATAAGTATATACTTATATACATATATATATAAGTATATACTTATATACATATATATATAAGTATATATATATATATATATATATATATATATATATATATATATATATATATATATATATATATATATATATATATATATATATATATATATATATATATATATATATATATATATAAATGTAAGTGTATATATATGAATAAAGAAAATATCTTTATATTATCATGTATAGTATTGTATACTTGAAAGAGTGCTCAATAGATAAACTAGAGCTATATAATATATATGTTGATTCACTTCCCCAAGGCTGAGAAAGCCACTACAGACAAGGAGGCTACTTAATTATGGTTATAACCCTCTCAACTCTATAACTCCAAAACACAAATCTTGATGAACAAGGCCACTGCGCTGAGAAACAAGTTAAGCGCAGTACTACCAGGAACGTGGTGGGGATTGAACTTGGAATCTCTTGCTTATATACTTTTTTAATTTTATTAAAGTGCCTCCTTCCTAACTGATGTTGCAAAACTTGCCCAGAGGTGGGGTTTAAACCATGGATCCTTTGTTTCTGAGGCAAGTGCGCAACCACTGTGCAACGGCTGCTTTACTTTTATATATATATATATAAAAAAAGGCCAACTGACTAGATTTAAAATGTCTGAGAAATGTCTGTAAAGATATATGGGCTGGGATAAAATTATTATAGATGCATACTAATAATGATAATAACAATTGTGTGAAAGGTAGTCTGTGAGACTGTCAAAAGCAGATTGTTTCTATGTGCAGCAACCTTGTTCTTCAAGGTTCGTGTTTTGGAATTATAGGATTGAGATAATTTGTAGTTTATAACTACAAATAAAGTAGCCTCCTTGAATATAGTAGCCTTCTCAGCTATGGGGAGGTGAATCAACATTAAAAATAAAAATAAAAACAACTTATTTTAGAGCTCCAGAAACACAAAAAGCTGTAAAAAGATTTTATAATTTTTACTAAAGATGATTTCTTAGGAATGAAAAAAAAAACAACAAACAAAAATTTATGACAAAAAAACAACTTATTATTGATAATGGTTTTATAATATGATCAAAATATTAGGAAATCATTATGTTTAAAAATACTTCAATTGAAATACATAATTCAATCAATACAAAAAGCAGGGGTAAAGACTTTACTAAACATGATAAAACTTACGATGTCATTTAATTCTTAGATATATTAATTATTTTTCAAAATAACAATAAAATAAAAATTGATATTTAAAGTAACTAAAACATTTTTTATAATCTAAAAATCTAAAAACTAAAAGAACAGATATTTACAAAGATTACAATAAAGAAAAGCTTTATGAGAATGCTTCGTTTAGCATAACTAAAAACATGGCTAAAAGTATTAAAAAAAACATGTCTAAGAGAAATGTCTAAAAACAAAATGTCTAAAAAAAACAAAATGTCTAAAAAATGTTTAAAAACATGTCTAAGAGAAAATAGCTAATTTTATAGCAATTGGAATAGTAACCTTTTAAATTTGAATCAAACCTTTTGCTTAACTTATCCTTAAATAAAAGAGTAAATTTTTTTAAATACCAAGCCAGTAATTGCAGTTAAGCAACAGCCCAATTTGCTGAGAACACTTACTTCGGCAAAAATTTATCAATAAAGAAACAGGATTATTTAAATGTAATGATAATTGCAGCAAAATATGTAAATTCTACCTTTAAGAAATGAAAACACTTACAGCATCAAATAGTACTATATGTAACATAAAAAATCATTAACATGTTTTATTTCTAAAAATAAAAATATTTACACGTTTTATACAAAAAAAAAAAAAAAAATGTTTTGTTACATAAAAAGCCATACTACATGTAATAGTGAGAATTTAAAATGTTTATTATGCAACAAGAAGCTACACAGAAAAAATAAAATTAAAACTTAACATAAATTAACATAATTAACATAAATGGATATTTCCAGTGGTAGAACTGGAAAATCTATAGCCACATTTGATGACCATATGAGCAATTGTTAAAAGACACATAATACCATTGGTATTATGTGCACATAGGGTTCAAAGATAAATAAAAAATTGTATTCTATGAAAAACATGTCCACAACCAAAAATATGACAATATTAATTTCCTGTAAAAGTCATAACAAATCAATAACAACAGTAACTAATCATTATGTTTTCTCAGCATTTCCTGTTTAAAAAAATAAAAATTTTATTATGATAAAATAAGTATTACTGATGAGTTTTTGAAAAGGCTTCTGAAGGTAAAAATATTTAACTAATTATTAAATATTTCACTTTTATTGTAACAACTTTATTTAAAAAAAGATAAAAAAAAACTACTTAATTTATATTGGTTATAAGCATATTTCCAGTTTTATATATATATATATATATATATATATATATATATATATATATATATATATATATATATATATATATATATATATATATATATATATATATATATATATATATATATATATATATATATATATATATATATATATATATATATATACACACACATTTAAGTTGGCACTGACCAACTCTACTTTTTTTTAAACACAATTTAATATTTCACAATTTCAAGTTTTTCAGACATAATAAATATCCTTAATATGTAGGTTGTACCTTACCTAACCCTTAGTTGATGTTCTAAAGCCTCATTAAGTGACTATTTTAGTATGATATATAGTTTTTTTGTTATTTTTCTTCTATTTCTACTTTAATCCTGACCCTTTTTTAGATAAAGCCAGGATTTTAAAAATCAAAGTGAGCAAAATATATCAGTACAGTACCCACAGAAAATCATAAATATTTTATTTTGAATCAAAAGTTATACCAAACTATTTCTTTTAGATCGATCATTGACATCAAGCTCTGGAAAATGATTACATATATCATCAATATGAGATACTTTAGAAAATCCACACCTGTTAAATTAAAGATTATGATCAATAAAAAATCATCTAACCATAATGAAAACAAAAATAAAACATTTTGTCAACAACAAAAAACAACTGGCGAAAAAGTTTGATTTATAGATGATAGATTTTTTGATAAAGATGAGCATTCTCCGTTAAGAAACCAGGTATGAATGTTTTTGTTAGTTAAAAATTCTAAGGTGGCTTTTTTTAAATAGATAACTTTATACCATCAAAAAAGAAAATCATAAAAGTAAAAATGAAAAGCTTTGAAAAATAATTGGAGTCTTAATTTTATTAAACCGAAACTTTAGGTAACAAAAAATATGTAAAAATATTTACAAGTTTATAAAGAAAAAAATGTGCATAATTATAAATGACCATAAAAAAACATGGCTGTGAATGAAAAAGATGCAATCATAAGTTTCTTGTTACCATCAGTTGAATATTAAATGAAAAATTAGATTTTCAAAATGATTTTAAAAATATAAACTTCATAAATGTACCTAGTCAAAAGAGGAAATAATGCAATGTGAATCAGAAGATGAAATGATGCAATGTGAATCAGAAGATGAAATGATGCAATGTGAATCAGAAGATGAAATTATGCAATGTGAATCAGAAGATGAAATGATGTAATGTGAATCAGAAGATGAAATGATGCAATGTGAATCAGAAGATGAAATGAATGTGTTATTACAAATGTTGAAAAAAAATTTTGTTATTACAAATTAAAAAACAATTAAAAAAAAGATAACTGTAAAACAAGTTCAAAATAAACATGTTTTGTTGTTTGAAATTTAATTTTCTAAAGATGGTTCTATACAATCATCTTGATATCAGTACTAGCCTTCATCTGTGTCATAGCAATAGCTCTCTCAAACAGTCTAGTAAGCCATTGGAGTATTTTTGTGCAGTTTTGTTTGTTTATACTATAATAATGGCAGATGAGAAAAAAAGAGTTAATTACAAAAAGTATAGAATCAAAAATAAAGGAATAAAGGGAATAAGCACAGTGTGAAAACAAAATAACTGTAAAATTTTTATATTTTCATATTTTGCAAATGAAAATTTTTTTGCACATATAGTGTCAGAAAATTAATTCGAGAAAATTTTAAAATTTCTTTTTTGTAGAGATCTGTGGAAACCAATTTATTCCGGGTTCTTGATACGCAAAATGATACTGAAAATACCTAATCTCATCATATCAGTATAAAGTATATTTTGCAAAGTTTTTGAAATAAAGATTTATACTAACATATAGAAATATGTAAAATTAAATGTACATACATTGAAGTGTGCATACATTGAAGTGTGCATACATTGAAGTGTGCATACATTGAAGTGTGCATACATTTAACTGAATGTTTTAGTTTAGGTTAGAGTTTTGTCATGACTATAAGTTTATAAAAACTTGAGTTGCTTTTTCTTTTGGTTTCTTTAAGATTATAGTGGAAAAACATAAAGTATTCCCTGTTATTTATTTTTAGTCTACTTCTTGTTGCTTCATATATATTGGCACCAAGGCTAAATATTTTTTCACTATCTATTGATGACAGAGGAGTTGTAAAATATTAAGATGTCATATTTCTTAATTTTTCAAATTGCATCTTACAATTATCCCACCACAAAAATGGAAAAGAGGACAAAGATAAATAGTTGTCTATTTATTGAATAATTTTTAATCTTTAACTTTCTGTGTTTATTTACTGGTGCATTGACAACAGCCTTTTCTAGCTTAATATCTGCTTTGGAATTTTTTCCAAAAAGAACAATATACCTGATATTTCATTAAGCAAAAAGTTATCAAGTCTTTTATTAACATATTTTTTCAGTTGTTCAATCACTGTCATAATTTCATATTTTTTATTTGAAGAAATTTTAATGCAAGAATGCATGGTCTAATTTGCCCATTTTGTGCAAGTTTCTTTTCTTCTGCCACAGCTTTTTGTAAAGTTTTTAAATGGGTCTGTACAAGTTTTTTAAATAAATCCCTATTTTTAATTGGTAAATATATTATTCTGTTCTGCTTTATAAGCCACCAAAAGAATATTTTATGGAACCAAAACAATAACATTATTCATAGCATTTCAAATGAACTGTTCCAACAAGTTGGAACTTAATTAAAGCAAATTAGCCATTCCTTTTTCATTTTGCAAGATGCAACATTTAATTGCTGCTGCATTGATTTTTAGATGTACAAACTAATGTTGAATGAATTTCCTTTGTATAGAGTTAAAATGTCCTAATTTTTAATTGATTTTTGGCTCAACATAGAGCAATGAATACAAAGTTCCAAGTATGGATAAACCATGGAATCATTCCACTGTTTTTTATTCCAGTTTTTTAACTAGTTGCATTATCCTTAACTTAAAGATGAAATCCTATTGTATAAAGGAATTTCAAAAGACTCAAAACCTTTCTGTAAATACTTACAAATATGAACACCTGGCTCAATTGGGAAAATCAATGACTCAAAGAGCAACATTTTCTTGAGTAAATTGAGCTTGATTAATCAAATATGTAAATCCAGTAATAAATAAGAATGCAAAGTTTGTGGTATCAGCTGTCCAATTATCTGTTGTCAACGACAAATAGTTTACAACTAAGAGTTTTATTTTTATTTCTTTTGATCAGTTCAGTGTAAATAGTAGGAACTAAGTTTTTACTAAAACTATGTTCTATAAGGTAGTTTATATTAGGGGTAAGCATCTGTTATCAGTTTGAATCTCATATTATCAGTTTAAAATTTTGAATCCTATATTTTCAGTTTAGAGAAAATGGTTTAAAAAAATATTGAGAAAAACAAGAAATTCACACTAAAATCAGCACTTAACCTAAGACACTCATTAGAATTTGCACAAAAACACTCTGAGCTGCATCAGTCTAAAGTACCTCAAATCAATGCAATGCATAATGCAAGAAAATGCCATGATAATCAGCAAACTTCACCACCAACCACAAAGCTGTTGTAATTCTATGGAATTAAATGTCATCTGTGCAATGCGTGTCAAGATACTGTTTGCCATAAATATCAAAAGTAAGTTTTTTTCTTTCTCAAAAATAATAAATGCTGAGACTCAGTCTCTTGCATGCAATTCTGAAGGTAGTGGGCAAACTTCTTTGAATTAATAAATAAAGGAGACACAGACAACTTTATCAACATTGTTAAATCTTTTATACAAAAAGTAGCACAAAAGTGCATCAATCGCATAATCATCAATCAGAACAAAAATCCAAGACTCATATGGTTAAGATGACTTTCTGAAATCAAATGTATCTTGGTATCACCTTGTCGATCTTACCTGATTTATGTGCTGATGCTATCCTGGGCATAGCAAAATAACAATACCTTTTGGAGAAATATACCTCTTTTGTTGGTTTTAGTCTAGAGAAACTGCAAATATCAATTGCAACACTATTTGCAAATTTTTCCACAGTCATTTAATTGCAACTAGATGGCAAACATTCAGTCACATTTATAAACTGTTTATCAATTCAAAATTAAAATATTAAATGATAAAACTAAAAAACCAAGCCACTCACCTTGGAGGACACAAGTTGTAAGCACAAAAAATAAATCTTTATTGGTTATTCACAAAATATAAACAAATTTACTTACCTTGATGTCTATTCTCAACCCAGAATAGAGAACCAGATTATTTAACTATCAAACTACCACTTTTCAGTAGAATTGATTAATAATAGAATCTATAGAATATTCTAACAGAAAGCCATATACAGTGTTTGAAGTCAATTTAAAATTATACCAATTTACTAACTTCTCATTTGGTCCAACAAATGCAGTATGGTGATGTTAGCAAAGACTTACCAAGAACTATGGTGATATTGTAGGCCTTATTGTAGAGTTCTTAAATCTTACTTTTTAAGTAAATTAAGTTCAATTTCTGCAGTAGAAATTTATTTCTCAGTTTATAATATATATAAATAAATATATATTCTCAGTTTAAGTTAAAAAGTTTGCTTAAAGATCTTGAAATGTTGGAAATATTAATGATTCACAGATAGGTCTTATAGATACTTTTTGAATTTTTATAAATTCTCAATCTAAAAAAGTTAAACAGCTTTTTTAAAAAGTGGGAAAATTGATTAATTAAAAACTTTTTACAAAAAACACCTATGCATAAATAGATAATTTTATTTTATTTTAGCAAGCATGGCTCAACCAGAACTTAACTTAAAGAAACTTAATTTAAGAAATACTTAATTTAAAGGAGTTATATGAAGCAGTTAAAAAAAAAACAAGCATATTTTTAGCAGCAATAATTCTACTTGGTACCAGAGCAATTTCAACCCTTACATAATTTGTAAGTAACACTAAATAATAAAGTGTTACAAAGAATTCTTCATTTGAAGAATATAGTAGAACTCGTCTTTTACTGCTAAAAATTTATCTCTTAGCATCAAACAAACGGAAACATTCTGATTGAGCATATATGAAACTGCTTGAACTGGACTATTTAAGCTTTTTCATTTATGTTCGATCAGAACCATCGAAGCAAATCTAAAACAATAAAATTATGTGATAAAGTACTTGGTTGAAGCATTTAAAACAACAGTATCAACTTGGTAAGTATAACCAAGCAGCTGATTGTTTCACACGTTCCTCATGCTCTGCATTAGTCAAAAACTATCAAACAGTGCATAAGTTGGACTTGTACATTGTTTGATAATCTTTGACTCATAATGCTTTTGTGCATTGTTTCATAATTTTTGACTCATAATGCTTTTGTTTGATAATTTTACTCACTTTTTATTTTTAATGCTCTCTGTTACTTAGACATCACAAGAACAAATCATTTTGTCTGCAGTTGAAATTTACTATACTTTATAGAAGAAATAAGGTGTCATAAACCAGTGCACTATCTACTGTAAACCAAAACTTTAATTCTACAAGGCACCTTATGCTCACTTTATAAAAATGACCCTGCCATTTGAATGCCTCAGATTTTAAAAGCTACTTCCAACATTAACTAAAAATTATTTCTATTTTGACAAACATTTCCCATTCCTATTTGCTTTTCCTTGCTCTGATACTTCTTCTTTGATATTAAAAACCTGCTCTCTTTGCATGGCATGCCTGCATTGATTTATTCTGACAGAGGTAGCTCATTAATACCAGAGAAACTATATGCTCTTTTCTGCAGATTCGAGCCTTTGCAACAAGTAAAGCAATACCTTATACTTCCTAAGGGACTATAATTCATCTAAGAGGGTAAAAGTCATTGATTGGCTTCTAATTAAAAAAATTCAATAACACCCCATCCAGTACTCAGTCCCCATTCAGTACTCAGTCCCCATCCAGTACTCAGTCCAATGCGAGTATTAGACTTCCTATTGCATATACTTTTGTGAATATTTTACACTATCTTTACAATTAAACTTTAGAAATATTTCACTTGTAATGAATACAAAAAATATCAACAACAAAATAAAAACAAATATTGCAATTATTAATCATTATTAATTATTAATTTATATATTAAATTTTTTTTTTTTCATTGATCATTTAATAGCTTAATAAAAAAATATAAATATCAATAATACATTTTAGCAATATCAGCTACATTTCCTTGACCACACACTACCACATGTTTATCGTGAAGATGGCATAAAATTCGTAATGGAGAATGAGAAAGCACCACTTGATGAGAACTTACCTGTAAGAAAAATTACTGTAATCAATACAAATTGAAAACACTGGCAACTGATGACATGATAACAAAATAAAAAAAACATTTTTGTAAAAGCATAACAACATATTGTGCATGTACTTTTTTAAAGTAAATACAACCTCCTTAAAACTGCTATTACGAAGCAGACTACACATGTTTCTTACAAAAATCACAAATCACAAAAAGCAAGGCTATTAAATGCAGAAATAAGTTAGGCAAAAAGTTACCAGGAACACTGTGGATTTAAATGCACTATAACCTACACACCACTTCAGCTTTTTGTTACACCAGTAATCAGATAGACATTTATAGTTTTTTTAAAAGCTTTGCTTTAACTATCATTATAAATTTTTGTAATATATTTTAAATTACTTTTAACTTTTTTTTAAATGTCAAATCAAACCAAAAATTAATTTTTGACCCTATGCTTTTGCAGATTATAATAATTTTTGGTGTGTTATTGAAGGCTTATAAATGATTTATTTTTGAACTACTTATGAAAAAAAACTTTAGAGCTTCAACATTTTTTCAGTCCTTTGATACAAACATAAGCATTTTCTTTATTTTTAATATTATCAATACCTTCCAATACAGAACATAAAACTGAATTGAGTTAATGAATTTACAATGAGTAGCTTTGTTTTAAACTTTATTTTGAAACAATAAAATTATTGTTAAAAGATCTAGGGTCTTTATTTTTATTAATGGTAGATTTCTTTAAAATAGGATTGAAATGTTTTTGTAGATACTTTATTTTGTTTTAAACATTAAAACTATATACTCAAAAAATAGTTTTTAAGTATTTTTTGTTTTTTTTTAAATAAATATTCTAACTTTTATTTTATTGTTCCATTTTTTATTTATTTTTTTTTTATAAATTTTTTATACAATTTTTTAGTTTTTGAAGATTTAAATAAGCTTTAAAAATCTTCAGGGAGTTTGAAGCAATTTGGAGTTTATACAAAAAATTTTTTCTGGAAACAATTTATCAATTCTTAGATAGTATGTATATATAATAGATTGTATGCATTATCTACCCTATATGATTGCAACATCCCAACCAACATTATTATTAAAAATGTCAAAATTTTAATATAAATTTTTAATTGATCAGTCTCCTATAGATAATTTATAGATTATATAGTTATTTTAGAAGGATACTCATTAAATATATGTAATAAAAAAAACTAAAATATCCCTTGATTATACCTGTATAAAACCTTGTCTTGATTATACCAGTCTTGATTATACCTGTTTAAAACCTTAAATTAGTATGTTATCAAGAAGTCTATAATATTTAACATTTTTATTTGAAGCATCACAGAGCATACTGTATCACAGAGGATGCTGAATCATAAAGAATGCTATATCAAGACAAGAAACAAAAAATTAACTCCAATAAAATAAGTAACCAAGTTAGGATTAGAATCACCATGATTATCCTATCTCATACCCTACTGCATTGCAGGATTCTCTTTTTAGACAACACTTTTATTCACTTTTTAGACAACACTAGAAGATAACTGATATGAAATAGACCCAAAAATATTAAACAATAACAATTATAAAAATAATTCCTGTCATCCAAAAGAAAAATGTTTCTCCACTGCTATACATCCAAACCATCCCTGCTTCCATTGCTAAAGTTATTTCTTACCTTAACTTTCCTACAATAGACAACATTCCTATCAAAATCTTGTAAAAGTTTTTTCCAAATCTTTATTACTCTCTAAACTTGCGGTAGCGGTGTAGTGGTAAAGCGCTCGCATCATAAGCGAGAGGTTCCAAGTTCAATCTCCACCACATCCCTGGTAGTACCGCGCTCAATTTGTTTCTCTGCGCACTGGTCTTGTTTGTCAAGGTTCATGTTTTGGAGTTATAGAGTTGAGAGAAGGCTATAATCACAACTAAGTAGTCTCATCATCTGTAGTGGCCTTCTTGGCCTTGGGGAGGAGAACTAACAACAACAAAAAAAATTTAAGAACTTCTTAATTGTATCTTGTCTGCTTTTCCTGCTGTAAAACATCAGAGTACTAATGCCTTTAATTTTTAGTGTTAGTTGTCTTAGTATTAGTGCCTTTAATTTTTATTGCTATTTTATTGCTCAAGACATATCAAAGGTTTTTAACTGTCTAGAAGTCTCTTTACTATTCTTGCTTTTTTTATCTTCTCAATTCCATTCTTTACCTCTATAAATCTTTTATTCATACTTTTACAGAATACTGTTGTCACATTTAGGCTGGTTCTTCTAATGAGACCCTTACTCTTTTTAAAAAGGGCTAAAATGAATTGTAAATGTTGCTTGACCTATTTGAGCTGCCAACTTGAGACCCTACCCCATTGTAAGGTTGCATCTCTTCCTCTTTTCTACAATGATCATTTAATATCATGATCATTATGTAATCAAGTCATCATCACTTAACCTCTCAACAAAAACTTAATCTTGCATGACTCATTATTTAGCTAAGTTTTTTTATAGTAACTATCTCTTTATGCTTAAAAAATATTTTTTGACCTGACATACAACTTAAAGTTTTGACTCCTGTCAACCTCTTTCTCTCCCCCTCATATTCTCCCAACATAATTAGTGGTGACCTGCAATCTTGTTGAGGATAAATTTCTTTAAAAAAGTTCAAACAATCTTGCAACTGTATATTACAAAGTAAACAATGTTCTAAAAGGTGATTTAATTCATTGTTTGTTCATTGATGACTTGCTGTATATGTAGATATATAATATCATGTTATAAAGTTAGAGATTATGCATTTTAAAAGCAATATTTATCAAGAAATAGATTTTTTTTTAGATAGGTCTGCTCACCAAACCATAAAATTGCACTTCATAAATATATGCCAACATGAACCAAATTTTGCTATGAAATGTACTTGTTGCAACTTAGTAACAAGATTTGGTAAATCATCTGTTTGTTACTACCATCACATTACCTAAGATGTTAATAGTTGGACTATTAATTAATTAAGACACCTGCAATGTTTAGTTTGCAATGTTTCTGCCAAAATAATATTGTAAGAATTTTACTAAACATCTTAGTAGTCAAACATCTTTAATAGGTACTTGCAGTACTTGGCAGACACTTGCAGCTTTCAATTTCACTTCTATATTTTTATTACTCCTGTAACTTATAAGTAACACAAAAATTGTAACTTAAAAGTAACAATTGAAGTATTCATTTTTGATTCCTAAATTGATATCTCATCAATTACAGAAAGCTTGCTTATGAATATGAGCCTCAGAGATTTTCAAGTTAAGGATATTGTTGAAAAGAATGATTTTTAAGTAAGATTAATGCTTTACCTTGTGACTTTCAAGAACATATGACACTTAAAATCCCTTATAATGCTATACAAATAACTCTTGGAAACTTATAACTTTCTTATAAACTATTTAAATCTAATGATACTGATCAATAATATTTGCTTTGATTTTGCCTTTAACAAAGTTTTCTTTAAAGGTTTTCTATGACTTAAAAATTAGACAAATATAGAATAGATAATCATTTGATAAAAGGAATTTAAAAGAATCATATTAGATGATACTATACTAAATTAGATACTGATAACTAGGAAGGCTCAGTGCTGGAATCATTACTATTCATTTTATATATTAGGCAACTAATTATGTTGGTTCAACTGCGCTCAACTCATTTCTCCGTGCAGCGGCCTTGTTCGTCAAGGTTCATGTTTTGGAGTTATAGAGTTGAGAGAGGCTTATGCCACAAATAAGTAGCCTCCTCGTCTGTAGCGACCTTCTTGGGCTGAGGAGGTGAATTAACAAAAAAAAAATGATTTTTTTATGAAAAAACTATTTGAGTTGAACAAATACAATTTCTTGGACAAAGCTGTTAATATGGAGCTGTCCTGCAGAACTCATTAAGCAGTACATTTAAGCAGATTCAACTTTAATCTAGATTTACTCTGAACCCATAACCTAAATACAGTGAGTGAACTTCTTAGAGTAAAAAAGTTAAAAAGTAAAACTTTTTTGAGGAGTACAGCTAGTAGCCAATCTTAATATAGTATAAAAATTAATCGATTATTTTAGTATTTTTTTCTGATTTTGTCCTTTTTGCTAATTTTGGTAAAATCAGCTTTAACCATAAAAAAACTACTTATTTTTCAGGACAGATATAAAAACCATATTAACTCTCACCCATTCTATCTTACTAATACTCTTGTATATTTTTCAGCAGCAAGTTTCTTCCTTAAAACTTTAGGTTAATAAATGAAATAGAAAAGTATTTCTAAATGTATATATATTTAAATTTTATAGTTTATGATTGCTGTATATTTTCGAAAATTATTGAGCTATTTTTTATAATAAATTAATATAATTTTCATTGATCTATTAAACTTTAGTTTACATTGAACTTTTTTTGAACTTTCTCTAATTACAATATCTTATTTCGGAATTTTTTCCTTGAACAATAAAGAAATAAAACTTACAAATATTTTTTATTTTAGAATAGGTTACAATTTTTATCTTCTGGAAATAAAAAAATTTGTAATACCTCAATACCAAGCTGATGACTTAATGAACGAGCTTTCTGATCTTCTGTTTCACAACCACCATTAGTTAAGTATATTAAAGGAACATTAAACTTGTTCAGTTTATTAATAGCAGCTTTTGCACATGGAATTGTTTTACTTCCACGAACAAGGACTCCGTCTATATCAAACACAACTCCAACCTTATGTTCTTTACTTGATGCTTTTGACAAGTTTAATTTCGATATGACATCGTTATAAACTATGTGGTTGTTCATACAAAAATATCTTTTTGGTGCTATAACAATTAAACAATATCTTTGAACTAAACACCGCTTTAAAATAGAGGCTATCATTTTTACGAACCAAAGTTTTAAGGTTGAAACTGAATTTTTTGAATCATTTTTTTCTCAAAAATATTTTTTTGTTCAAGAGGATGTTTACAAATTTATTACGCATGCGTATTTGACAATAAATCGATGAACGTTGAAATGAACTTTTAGATGGGTTTGCAAAATACGTAGTAATAACTGGCTGGCGTTGTGAAATAAATTAACCCTCATAACAAACACAGTTATGGCTTACCACACATCCTACCGCACATGGTTATTATAGATATTTACTTATAAATATAAAATATGCGTGCTGACAACTCACTTAACAATCACGTGTTGTATGAGTGATTACGCAGTTATCAATCAATAAGAATCTTACATGCTCTCTATATATAAAAATCATGTTTAATTCAAGCATTATTAGCTAAACTTAGAGTTTAGCTAACATTATTTATACATACATATTAAGAAATTTTAATAGAAGACTGAAAGTCTGAAAGAATGATGGCTGCGCTTTTGCAGGTGCCTAAGACAACAGTTAATGAAATCATTCAGCGCATCTTGTCAACATATCGCGTCAATCCAGGAAAATAAATGACTTATAGATTTCAAGCATACTTTTACTCAGCTGTCTTCTAGAATAAATAATATTGCCCACACAATTTTAAGATGCCGTGCCAAGGACTTCATAACACTGTATAAGAGTGTTGTTAAGTTATCAATGATCTTGATAACTTAATAGCACTGTATTACTGTGCTGTATTAAAACCTCGCTTTTCTCAAAAAAATATTCAAGTTTTACAAAAAATACAAGGGTTGAACACTTAAAATGTGGCGACGTGCCATACATTAGAATGGCTGAGCATTTTATTCTATTCAAGCCCCTTCAATATGTAACATTGAAAGCAAAAGTTTCAAAACAGAGTCAAACCTAAAAGCGTGTTGTAACAAAATAACACTCGTATATAGTGAGTCTGTTGCCTCTTTCCTACGAAAGGTAAAGGCTATAAAACGTATGAATTTTAAAAATTCAAGGAGCCTTTATAAAGTACTAAAATGTGTACTATACTGTGACATTATTATTTTTTTTATGTTTACGCTTCTTATCTTTATAATTAAAAACGTTTTCTAGTAATTTAATGCGTAGATAATACAGTAAAAAAATTTTTTTTTGCCGTAAATACTGAATGGTCGGACCTTTATGGTCGTTACTGTGTAGGTTTATGTATACCATGCAGTGCTCACACTAAAATAAATCATTCTAACGATATTCACTTGCTGTGCGTCTCCCTAAATAATTCAATCGATTAAACGAAGCATAAAATTAAAAAACAAAAACAAAAAAAAAAACAAGCAAATAATAAGATAAACTAAAATATAGTAAAAAAGAAACTTGAAAAAAGATTGTTATTATTTAAAAAAAATAATAATTAAAATAATTATTATTTTTTTTAAATAATAATTATTTTAATTATTATTTAAAATAAGATTAAATTTGTTATTATTTTTTTTTCATAGCTGAATTAATATGCTTATAAAATTAGACTTTCATCTATTACACTTGGAATTTAGATATTTAAGCCCCCGGTTAACCCATTCTTTTATATTTTAAAATATTCAAACTCCCAAGGATATTTTGTTTTGAAACAGAAAAACCGAGTAGTTAAAGTATTTAACCTGGGGTTACCCAGGCAAGTTTAATTTTTTTTTTTTTTACTTTGACAAACAATTTTGATTTTTTAAAGAAACTTGATCAAAAAGACATTACTTATGGTAATATTAGATATTAAACATAAAATTCACAAAAAGTTTTTGAATATATTAAATTTAAATAAGATTAAAAAAAGTTTTTAGACAATATCAAAAAGGAAGAACGCGGGAAACTTGCAGAAGACCAAAAGGTCTTATCATCAAGAACCGCTTTACATTGTCATACATATATGTATATATATACGTATAGAAAAATAAAAATATTTACAAAATTTTTACGTTAAATAGTTACATTATAATTGTATTAAAGTGTAAGGTAACAATTATACAAACATGTATCGTTACTTTTTCTTAATATTACCACGTTTATTGCTAACGCAATGTTTGAAATATATATTAAAGTATATTAAAAAATAAGAATTTATATAAGAAGCTAGCAGTGAACAAATTTAGAAAAAATCAGTAAGTAAATTTTTATACTTTAAAATATTCTTATATAATTTGTGCCCCCCTGCCCCAAACGCGAGAGCAACAAGTTGATGAAATATTTTTTGTACGATTTTTAACTAGACTTATATTCATCGATACATTTTAAATTTCATAGTATATATATATATATATATATATATATACATATATATATATATATATATATATATATATATATATATATATATATATATATATATATATATATATATATATATATATATGTATATATATATATATATATATATATATATATATATATATATATATATATACATATATATATATATATATATATTTATACTACCATCCGTAAGTTTGGACGCACCTTACAAAAATAAATTAAATGCGTTTTAACTCATAAATAAAATTAATTAAAAGTGTCTACATTGGTCTCATCAAAAAGTACTGTGAGAACATAGTTAAGAGAGATTTTTAAAAGAAATATATTCTTACATTATTAAATTTGTTATTATTGACAAAATAAAATAAACAGAAACATTTTTAAGCGATATCCACTTGTATCGTAAAATAAATAAATTTTTAAATAAGATTACTTTTTATTTTATCTATTTTCATTATTAGTTAAACTTTTAAGCTGAGTGTGTTTAAAAAGTTAATAAATCTATAGTTTTTGAAAATTAATGGTTTGATTGATTTTAAACTATCAATTTTCGGTAAGAAAATTTTTTCAACTTAATTACTCATTTTTTCAAATTAATTATTTTATTTTAGTATTCTTATAAGATTCGTTATTTAAAATGGCAAAAAGAGGGCAGATAAATTTAGAAAAATGTATAGAAATTTTGACCCTTCATAATTAAGGCTTTTCTAATCGAGAAATCGGTCGACGCCTCAGCATTTCAGAGTGTTCTGTCCGTAAAACGATGAAAAGAAAAGTAGAAACGGGGTCTTTTTGCGATCGTAAAAAAGTAGGGAGACCTCGTTCTATTACGAAAAAAGAGGATAAGTACATAGTAATTAATTCTTTACGAAATCGTTGACGCACAGCGCCAGATTTAGCAGTTGATTTTAATGAACATCATACCACAAAAATAAGTACAACGAAGGTAAAAAGGCGACTTCTTGAAGTAGGGCTTAGAGGTCGTGTGGCTGTTAAAAAACCATGTCTTACAACCGTCCACAAACAAAAAAGATTAGTCTGGTTCAAAGAACACAAGAACTGGACGATAGAAGAGTGGAATAGAGTATTTTGGTCAGGCGAATCAAAGTTTGAGATTTTTGGGAATAAACGCCGGTCATTTGTTCGTCGTCGAGTAGGAGAAAGAATGCTGGAGCAATGTACAATGCAAACAATTAAGCATGGAGGTGGGAATATAATGATTTGGGGTTGTTTCGGTGGTGGCCAAGTGAGATCAATTGCCAAAATTGATGGGATAATGACAAAAGAAGTCTATTTAAAGATTTTGAAAGAACAATGTTTTAGTCCGTGGAACCGAATTAATTGGCAAACGATTCGTGCTCTAACAAGATAACGATCCTTCAAAAACAAGAGGAAGGATTGTTGAAGATCATGACTTGGCCACCGCAGAGTCCTGATTGTAACCCAATTGAGAAACTGTAGTTGCGATAGGTGCGTCTAAACCTATGGACGGGAACGTATATATATATATATATATATATATATATATATATATATATATATATATATATATATATATATATATATATATATATATATATTTAGGTTATGTTATATAGGTCTGGTCTTCTGAAATATGATTTAGACCGTTGGATGCATTTTTCAAGTAAAAGCCTTTTCTCTACATTTTATACTTTTATTTACTTTTTTAATGATACACACAATAACCATATATGTTATTATATAAATCAGTGGTTATTGACATATGATTTATCAATGCAAACTTACTTTGTATCTATGCACTATCAATACTTTGCAAACAAATGCAAACAAATTGGAACTTGCCGCGACTATTTCGTTACAACTTTTATAAGTAACTTTTATAGCCTTCGTGGTTTTCTTATTGTAAATAAGCAATAAAAATACTGAAACAATATGTTTATTAAATTTAACTATTATATCTATTTATTAATTTTACAGATTTAAGTGGTTCTTTAAGTGATCTTTAAGTGGTTTTCATTTAGTGAATGCATTATTCAGACTCTTTTGTAATCCGAAAATGAAGAGGAATAAAAGTTAGGAGTGTAAAAGGTGCTAGAGATTAAAAAGGAGATGATAATACTCAGTTTGGGAGTTTCAGTAAGAATTCGCAAAACCCCATGCATAAATACTGATGCTGATAAACTGACCAATCTAATTGAGTGGAAATAAATAGATTCAATAAATGAACCACTACTTACCACAAGCCTTTAATGGAAAACTAATCAATAAAATAATAAAAAAAGCACTGGAATATTGTTGAACAGGATACTGATCTTAAAAATATATGGCCAACTCCGCCTATTGCGAGTTACAAAAACATTAAATCAATCAAGAAATTTCTAATCCAGACGGCACATACAAAAACATAAATGAAAAATCTATTATTCTTTACTAAGTTACAATTCCTAGTTGTTGCTATTTATTATTGGTTTACCTTACATCAATTTTCTAGTTTTACTTATATTTAATTAGTTAGAATTAAACATTTTATTGTGCATTTGTTATACGTTAATTCGGTACTTACCTCCATTTAAGCACTTTACAGATCTTTTTCAGTGTTTGGAACAGGAAGAACGAAAAAATATAAACTCATAATATAACGGATAAATATAACAGATGAATATAACTGATGAATATAACGGATGAATGTAACGGATAGGTTTCACCGTTTGAAGGAATTGATTAAGCGTTCACATATTATGAGACATGCATAACAATATAACGCCAAAAATAACGCTCGATGAAATTAGTTGCAATGTTGTAATAAGTGTTTTTCCTGCGATAAACAAGAATCAAAATTTTAAAATCTTTAATTATAACAGGAACTGTTCCAGATAAATTAAAAATTCCAAAAGTCGTACCAACATTTTAAACCGGACCAATAATTCAAACCGGTCCAATATATTAAACCAGACCAATAATTTAAAGCTTCCATTTTAACTAAATCTTATCTCTATCCCACCTGACTTTCTAAACTTTTAGAACGAATAGTTTACAGTAAACTATATAAATACCTAACTAATAACAATATTTTTAATAAAAAACAATTCAGATTTCAAAAACAACATTCAACAGAACATACAATATTAGTATCTCATAAATAAAATAAATAACTCTTTTGATAATAAAAAATTTTCTCTACGAATCTATATTGACCTATCGAAAACATTTGATATTGTTTATCATGGTATACTATTTAAAAAAAAAATAGAAAAATGCATTAAAAATGTTACTGGTTTGAGAGCTGTTTTATAAGTAGACAGAAATGTTTTATAAGTAGACAGAAATATGTTATTACACTGGTTTGAGAGCTGTTTTATAAGAAGACAGAAATGTGTTATTACACTGGTTTGAGAGCTGTTTTATAAGTAGACAGAAATGTGTTATTACACTGGTTTGAGAGCTGTTTTATAAGTAGACAGAAATGTGTTATTACACTGGTTTGAGAGCTGTTTTATAAGTAGACAGAAATGTGTTATTACACTGGTTTGAGAGCTGTTTTATAAGTAGACAGAAATGTGTTATTACACTGGTTTGAGAGCTGTTTTATAAGTAGACAGAAATGTGTTATTACACTGGTTTGAGAGCTGTTTTATAAGTAGACAGAAATGTGTTATTACACTGGTTTGAGAGCTGTTTTATAAGTAGACAGAAATGTGTTATTACACTGGTTTGAGAGCTGTTTTATAAGTAGACAGAAATGTGTTATTACACTGGTTTGAGAGCTGTTTTATAAGTAGACAGAAATGTATTATAAGTAGACAGAAATGTGTTATTGCGGATAAAAGTATCCATTTAATATTGCTTAAAAGTAAATGCGGTATTCCCGAAGGTTCAATTCTAGCTTCCCTACTCTTCTTGTTATAAATTAATGATCTTCCGAAAGTCTCAAACAAACTCTATTCCATAATGCTTGAAGATGATACTAATTTATTTATTCATCTACTTCTACCACAGACCTTTTCGAAACTGCAAGATTGAACTTGAAAAACCTAATACTTAGTTTAAATCTAACAAATTTTCATTGATTACAGAAAAAACAACGCTCTATTCCATTCCAACAAAAGAAAAAAAGCAACCATTTGTTATATAATTGCTAAAAATACAAATCAAAATTATTGAAAGAAAAAAAACAACATAATTTTTAGGGATGCTTATCGATGAGAATATTTCATGGAAAGCCAACATAAACCACCTAAATACTAAAATAAGAAACAATATTTGTATGCTTTGCAAAGCTAAACTAATGTTACCCAAAAAAAGTTCAAAGTATCTTTATTTTTTATTCATCCTAACCTATATAACGTATGGTAATAGGTATAATGGATAAGTACCCATATATCCAATCTAGTAGCACTTTATCGACATCAAAAACATGCTGCGAGAAAAGTATTTAATAAGGATAAGTTCAATCATGCTGAACCTTGATTAAAACTTCTTAATGTACTAAACGTTTACAAAAATATCATCTATCAAAATTTGTAGTTCATGCTAAAATATAAACTTAAAGTTGTCCCATCACATTTTTTTAAGAGAGTTTCTTAAATGCAATAGAAATAGATATGACACTCAAGGAGTAGAAAGTTTTAACGTACCATTAAAAAAATAAAAACACGTTTCTTTATTTCATATATAATATAGATAAATAATAAAAATATAAATAAATAATAAAGCCCTTATCTATACAATTTACTATTAGATTGTTTACAAACTAATATCCAAAAACACTACAATTATAAAATCAGATAACCCGGATTCTCTAAAATATTATTAAAAAAACTCGTTCTAAACATTAACAATTTTACAAACGAATATCAAAGCACAAACTAAAAATTTTTAAGTTAACTTTAAAACAACGTAAATGTTAGATTTTATTTATATTTTGTACATGTCTGTCAATATAACAAGTATAACAAGCAGGGCCGTCCCGAAGTGGTCTCTCAAGAAAGGAGGAGGGTTGTCGAATGTGTTTTTTGCCAACTAGAGAAACAAACAAAAAAAAAAAGATCCTCGATATTTGAAATTTGCCAACTATACTTCAAAACTTGAAACGCTAAATGTACCATTTTTTCAAACATTGTAATTATATATGGCATGTAATTATATATTTATGAATATCAAGTACAGTTTTAATCTGATCTAATAGCTTTTTATGTGACTCTAATTCTACCACAAGACTTTGCTAAACTGAAACTTTTTATTAAGTATAAAAAAATATCTCAAAAGCTAAAAGCGGTTTTTTGATGACAGAACCATATGGTCCTCTGCAAGTTTCCCGCGTTCTTTTAACAGCGTTAGTTTTTTTTTTTTTTTTGTACTAAATTTATTATTTGTAGTGAAAGAGTTCATACTATATTTACAATATTTTATTTTATACATTGTAAATGAATCAGTTTATATTTTTAATCACGTATTTGTAAAGATTGATGAAAAAACAAAAACAAAAAAAAACGTACCATTTGCTTACAATGATGCGTTTTAAAAATTTTAAAATTTGTCAGATCAAAATTTACTAGAATTCAATTAGAGTTTATCCACTATAAGAGGTCATTAGCTTTGGAAACTTTATCAATTAGATAATAAGTGGAAAGTTTCAGAAATACTACACCTAGAGGCATTTTTTAGAACGATGACAAGATAATACAATTTAAATGCTGTTGCTCGAGTTGGATCATAATTTATTTGCCATAAGTATTATTTCTTGCATAGTGGCTTGAAATCAAATCTATAAAGTTGACCGCTATGTAAATCAGAGGTAGATTTTAACTAGAACATTCGACTACTAGATCTTTAAGAGCGTATAAAATATGCTAGATAGAGCTTTTCGGACAAGTTGGTTGCCATTCTGGTATAAAAACAGCAGCCATTATCAATGTGGTAGTTTATGTGGATGCGTTCAAGCAACAACTATATCAAAGTTTCAACATTTTTTATGGTCAGTAGTATGTCAGGTTTGGCTAACAACTTGCATAGGAGATAACTCCTCGACGGTATTTGTATACTTGGGATTTATTATTATTATAAATCCACCTGCCCTTTTGGGTATTCCGTTTTTAGTTAAACAGTTGAGTTCACAAGAAGTTAATAGGTACTAGGTAAACTCTTGAATATAACTTACTACGATAATACGCGTGGTGGAGGTAAGCCATATTTCAGTATAATATTCGATATGTGCGCTTGTGTCTTCATTTGAACTAGGTCATCTTTAAGAAAAATGAAACGTGTGAAGATAGTGAGTACGATCAGCAATTACATTGTGATCATTAGGCTACAGTAAGATCTAAAGACGGTGGCAAGAGGATTTAAATTAATATTACAAGAGACTTGTAAAACTTTCAATAAATTAAGAGAATATGTTGTTGGCCAATGATGTGTTGGCGGTAGATAAAGGGTCAGTGTTAGTCTGTTTGGTTTATACTATTTAGGCAGATTTATTACTTATGTGATACTCTGAGATATGGTGAATGAAGCAGAGTTTGAGACAGACATAAAGGGTATAGTTAAGGCGATTTTAAAATATTAAAGCGTCTGTATGATGTTTTGCTAACCACGACATTTTTCCATTAAATGATCTGGTCTCTATATTATGATAAGAAGATAAAAAAACTTAAGTGACAAAAATTTTTAAAATTTTTGTTTAATATCAAAAAACATTTTTAAAAAGCACTTTAAAGACTCAAAAATGGTGTTCTTAGATTAACAATTAATGGTAATAAAAAAGTTCTGAAAACTGTATAAAAAAGAGAAAATTTTCTTTAAAAATTATAAAAACCTAAAGCAAAAAAAAATTATAACATATAAAATTGTTTGGACATAGTACGTCGATAAAATCATGCTAATTCCAAATAAAAGGACGCGAATAATTCAAAAATTCCTATAACTACAACGAGTTGTTGATACTTCAAACTCTTCTTTTATATTCGAATACCTTAGCCAAAAAGTCCTATAGGACCTATATGATTTTGAAACAAAACAAAAAAAAGACAAAACTTTGATAACTAAAAATTGAATCAAAATCTAAGGTAGTTAAAAGTCATTTGCAATCATTTGTTACATAGTTTTAAATATAATATTTTTGAATATGTGAACAGCATCCAATTTATAAAAAGTTTTAAAATAAAGTTTCGACAATATCTCAAGTTATTTAAATAGTACAAATTGGATAAAATGTTATAAAGACCAATTAATGATATATTACTGACTTGTTTGAGCTTGTAGTTTCTTAGTTGCAAAAGTAAATGCAAACTTAAAATGCTCTTAAGTAAAATTTTTTAAATTATATTGAAATTTAATAGTTTTAATTAAAACAATGAAAATCCCACGTTACATCATTTGTATATGTGGGTGGAAAGATGTTTAATGAAAAGATATAGTTAAAAATAAACAGTACAATAAAATGTGGTTAAATTTGAACTTAAAATAATTTAATAAACTTTATGTAGATTTAAAAAAAAAAAATTCTAAATAGTTCCAAATATTCAGAAAAAAGATTTATTCTAAACAATCCTTAACACGTTAAATAAAAATAAACTTAAATAAAATTATACCAGTGTAATAAATTATATAAAATACATATTTTTTGTATATAATGCAACAACCATTAGGTATTAAAGGTGTTAGATAAACAGTTGTATTATACAATTTGTTGTATTATGTAATTTGTATAGATAAAGGATAATATTATAAAAGCTCTTTATAATTACTATTTTTTGTTTTAAATATATCTGCAAAATGTCTTGAACATTTAGAAACCATTTTTATAGATTTTACTTGCTTAACTTTTGATGCCATTGACAAATCGTTTTTTATGTAATCGCTTTTCCTCTGAAAAGAACGTTCCTGTGTAGTTGATAAACAATTGGATTTAAAATCATTTGTTTTCCTTTCAACATGAAATCGACCAACAATAAATGTATTACTTTCTAGAAAATGACCATCAGTTGATGAGTTAGTTATTTTCAAATCACTTCTCAACATGTTTGTTTTGTTTGATTCAATTTCAACATCCTTTTAAAACTCAACAACTTTAAAAACTCTGCTTTTTTAGATAAATGTTTAATGAAATTATTTTCAAAACGATTTTCACAACTTAAACTATAAGTAGAGTATTGAAGTTAAAAATTTTAACAAGTATTACAATTTTATAGCTTTTTCATTGTAACGTTTTACGTAAGCAGTTGTTATTGTGGCTAATTTTGCGTAAAGTAATAATTTTTGTGGAAATTAATCTAATTTAATTTTAAATATGGTTTCATTTTCGTTAAAATAAACTCAATTAATTGGGGTTAATCAATTAAATTTTTTTTATACGACTAAATAGTCTAACCAACTTCTATGATATGAAAATGTTAGAAAGTATTATATCCTAAACTTGTTTTTAAGTACGTGTTATTTGAGAGCTGGTTTAAAAGATAATGTAATAAAAATTTTAAAAATAACTTAATTAATCTTTCGCTTACACAGACTTTTTAAAATTGACGCTTTCAAATTGCATGCATTTTTGGCCAATTTTTTATTTATTTTTTCTAAAACACATAATTACGCTTAAGGATGTTAGAAAACAAAATATAAAACTACTTTTTACAACTAAAAAATAATTTTAAATCCAAAAAATATTGTTAATATGTTGATTTGACGTATTATTTTTGCAAAATAAGTTTACAAAAATAATCAATTAAAAAAAATTTTAAAAACTTTGTTACAAAGTTAAATATTGTCACTTTTTTCAACATTTGTATATACATTTCTTATTTGAAAATCTTTTCAAATAAGAAATGTATTTTTATTTTTAAAAAAACCTTTTTTCAGTTTTTTATATTCATTTACTGTTTATTTAACTTTTTTATAATAGTATTAATCTGTTATAGTTAAAATCCACGTTTTTAAACGATATAAAAGCAATTATAACAACAATTATTTACCTTAAAATTAAAATGCAGTTACTTTTGTTTGAGCTTGAATAATAAAAACCGAAAATATTCATTGTTGGTTTTTTATGTCATCTTAATACTTTTCGGATAATTATTTAATTATTCTCAGAGACGACAACACCAACCGGCCCGAGGGGGAGTGGGGCACAAATGTGCCCCCACTTTTTTTTCAAAGGACCTTTTTTTTTTTAAAAGAAAATTTTAGATACAGAAGACTTTTTAAAAATTGATGATTGTGTCCACCCAATTCAAAATCCGTGTCGTCGGCCCTGATTACTGGATAGAAAAGTTTAACAATTTTTATTTTTTGTTACACTTGATATAAATCATTTAAAGATTTTTTATTATAAATACTAAAAATGGTAAAATTAGATAATAATAAATGACAAAATGGTATTAAATAATCTTTGAAATAGATTGTTTGTCAAAAAAGAGGTGATAGTATTTGTTCAAAAAAATCTTGTTAAAATTTAAAAATGAAAATATGATAAATAAAGTTGTCGTTCATTTTAAACTCGTTGATCATTTTAAATTTGATGTTGATCATTTTAACTTCGCTCGATTAAATCTTATAAAGGATCATATAATTTGTTACAAGCATTTAAAATTTTTGAATTAAGTTGTTCATTTGCTTAATACAAATCATAGAAATAAAAATGTTATTTCTAACAATACGCTTGTTGAAAATAATTAAAATGATTAAAATCAAATCCTAATATTGTTTTTGAAAATTATGATAATTTTTATTCTTGGAGTACTGATAATGATTCTGAAAAGTACAATTATCCTATTGACAACAATGACAGTGATTATTGCGATCAATCTATTGAAGAAATTACGATCAATATAGAATCAATCAAGAAAATTCGATCAATATATTTCAATAAACTAACGTAAAAATATATATATATATATATTATTAATTTCGCTTTTACTGATATTTTGAAAATGATCAGATAACTATGAAACCAACCTGATCGGGTTTTCTGACAGATAAAACGTAAGACACTAACAATACGTTGGTGTAAAAATCTAAAATTAATTGTGTTTAGATTTTCACGTATGTCCGTGTAAAATGTATTCATAAATTGTAGTTTTGTTAAAAGTCTTGTGAAAATTACGCATCAAGTCGTCTGAAAATTAGGCATTATTTACCTAAATGTTAGGGAAATTACTTTTTCTAAAGAAAACTACAATTTATGATTACATTTTTTGTTTTGCTGTACCTGTCTCTGCATGCTCTTTTATGCCACAACGTTGTGGGCTGTATAAGTCAGGAAAAAATGAAGATTGGAAAGTTCCAAAGGATTTGAAGAGCGGGAAAAAAACATGACGCATAAAAGAGCATGCAGAGACAGGTACAGTAAAATAATGAGACTTAGCTAAATGACGAATCAATCAAGAATTAGTTTTGGTCAATGGAACTAAAGAGAATAGCTCTTTTGCAGTGACTGTGATAGTATTTGTAGAAAAGAGAAAGAGACGCAACCTTATTACGATGGGAGAAAGAGAAAGTTATGCTTTGCAGATAAAGTGGGCTCAACTACGTTTACAATACATTTTTAGACCTTGTCTAGAAAAGAAAGAGCATCATTAGAAGTACAAGCCCAAACATGGCAGCTGTATCACATACAGAGGCGAATAAAAGATTTGCAGAGGTAGAGAATGAAATTAGGAGTAAGAAAATGGGGAGCACGATAAATAAAAGTAACCTTAACAAATGCTAATTTAGCAATCGATTGTGTATATGGTTTCCATGAGAAGTCTGTCTGACTCAGTAAGAAGGTTACCATTTATTAATGTAGGAATGTTGACAGTATTGCAATAGTTGTTTGTAGTAAATAACTAAGTTTTTTTGGAGTTAAAATTTACAAGCGACTGCAAGCCCCATTTAGATACAGAAGTGAAATCAGACTCAAGATCAGTTGTCTGTTCTAAGCGATCAAAAAAATAATTTTTTTTTGTTAAAACAGGAGGTTGGATTTTTGTTAAGACAGTCGTCAGGATTTTCTGACAATTCAACTGACAGTTTCGTCGTCAGCAAATAGAGCTACTTCAGATGTAAGAATGTCAGGAAGATCATTAACTTAGGTAAGAAAAAAAAACAGAGCCAAGAATAGAACCTTGAGGTACCCCAGAAGTAACTAGAAAAAAGAATGTTGGACTTCGATGATGACTTTAATAAAGCGGTTGGAAAGAAATCACTTGTAATGTAGTGTAATATTAGTAATTTTCCCAAATACCCCATAAGAAGCAAGCTTATGTAGAAGACCAGCATGCCAAACTATATTAAAAGTTCTAGATATGTCAGGATCAACAGCACTAGCTTACCGACTCCATCTAATGCACGATAAAACCTTTCAGTCACAGCAGTTAGAAAGTTAGCCGTAGAGCGGGGGACAAAAATAATATTGATTATCTGACAGAAAGTTACTTGATTCATAATGGGGTGTTAGAAATTCGTTAATCAAAGACTCAAAGACCTTGCTAATAACAGATAGAAGACAGATCGGATGACAGTTGGAGGGGTCAGAATGTTCTTTAGAGTTTTCGAAAATTAGAAACACAGATGCCATTTTCCAGCAGACAGAAAAACAAGTCTTAGTCAAGCAACAAAATTAAAACTTATTAAATAGTTTTGAGAGAATTGATGAGAGTTCTGCAGAACACTTTTTTAAGATTATGGCAGTAATGTTGTCTGGACCACAAACAGTTGGAGAATTTAGTTAAGATTTATTGACTTTAGCATTGCGTGAATTAAAAATAATCGAGCTCAGCATCGAACTGCACTTTTTTTATATTGATTTCTTGCAATAATAAATAGGCATTTGTTCTCAAGAGAATTGTTCTTTAAAAAAAGAGAAAAAAATAATAACAGTTAGATAAAGAAACTGCACAAGAAAAGAAAAACCATGGAGTAGAATGAGGCTAGACTTGGAACCAACAAGAAGGAATAAAAGGTTCCATTCCTGCCTGGATCCAGGAGGTTACATAAGAAACGCATTTATCATTTATCAGTAAAAATACTCTGATATTTCACAGCTGTTGATAGAATCAGCTTCTCTGAGAGCCCCCGCAGAGTTCAGGAAATTTTATTACCAGCCGGCTTCAGAACCATTTAATTGAGTTCATTAGGAGATAGTTGTAATTATTTAAATATTGTTACTGATTATTCCAAACTTTACTGATCAACTTATTCCATACTTTACTGACTAACTTATTCCATACTTTACTAATCAATTTATTCCATACACTGGGTCATCTAATAGTGATTGAGAACTTTGTAGAATCATATATAGTTTTTGGTTGAACATAGTTGTTACTCGAAAGTCACTTTCAATGTGAGCGTTTGATAATAATTTAATGGCATGTTTTTTTTGTTGGATAGTTTTTTTTTTACCTTAGTTATATTGGTGCTGCACCAAAAAATGTTTGAACAATTAGGATAGAATGTGTAAATGAGAATTATATGTATTTTAAGCACAATTGTTCCAACAAAAGTTTTAATAAAGGTAAACCAATATTTTTACAATTTTTATTATTAATCACGTTGATGTGATTTTTCCAAGTTATGTTTTTATTAAGAATTAAATCCAAGAATTCCATTAAACTCTTTTCACAATGTGATTACCAATAACAAGTTTTTAAAATGTTTTAGAAGGATTTTATCTCTTTTATGATCTTAGTTTTAGTTAAATATAGACAGTTAATTTATATTTTACAATTCAGTTAGTTTTAAAAGCTCAATTTTGAACGTTTTAAACAAAGTTTTTAGATCACTATGGGAATAAAATCAATTTGTTTCATCAGCAATTAAGATATTTAAACCTGATTATTTAAATCGTAAACATTAGAGATTGGCGTTCAAATGTGTAAAAAATCGTGCGCAACGACTCGAGAAATTTTTTTTTATTCCAATTTTTGAGAAGATATTTTATTCCAACATTTAAGAAAATTTCTTGAGCTCTTTGGTTAACTACGATTCAGTTCGAGAAATATTTGCAACAAGTAGATAAATTTCAATAAATTTTTGGCTTTAGTTGTAAAACCTTCATTTTAGTAAACTTTTACTTTTTTGTAAACTATAGCAATGTAAAATATACTATTTTTAATTGTATTCTATTTTATCAAAATAAACAACAATTGTTAATTTAAAAATTTAATTCGTAAAAAAGTCACACTATATTAATTTTAGTGTTTCACTTGATCAATTTTTATCAAATTATCACTTGCATCCGAACTGTTAAATCTCTTAAATCTCTTAAACTTTTCATAAGCAAATCGTTAAACTTATTAGAGATTTTTAGCAGTATGAACTTCTTTGGAAATGTCCCGTGCTGCTGTTATAAAAATCTTCTTTTACCTTTTTTATATCTACTTTGACTATCTTCTGCCTCTTTTTCTCTTTCTCGATTTCTTTGTCCGTCTGTTTTCTTTCCTTATCAGTTAGCAACTTTAAGTTTCTTTTATGCATCGACAGAGGATAGTTAACTTTAATGCCGGTCAGCTTTAAACTTATTTAATTTTTTATTATTTTTTAATTTTGTAAAAAAACTTTTGTTTAAGTGGATCAGTTTCTCATTTTTTATCTCTATTTTTCTGCAGTACAACACTTTTGAAATACCTAAATGCTTTATTTTTATACATTTTACTTAGGTTTAGACTCCATTTATTATCATTAATAGGCCCCTTGTTGTAAACATTCTTTTCAACGAGTTTGATAGACTTTTTCAAAATTTTCGGGCAAAAAACATGGTGTTTTAGTCCATTGATGTTCGTACTGCTGATGAAATGTTTATGGCGTTCATTTTTAACATGTCGTTCATTTTCAACATGGCGTTCATTTTCAACAGTTATCTCATGTTGTTGTAAGAGTCTTTTTTTCTTTAAGTTCATTTTTTCCAACAAAATCGACCTTTAAGGTACTTCTTAAATAATATTTAGGTTACCAAGAACTGAAATCGAAGTCATCACTTTTCATTTTTACCATATTAAACTTTTCAACATTTTTTGAACATTAACAATTCATTTGATTACTTCATGAATTGTGTAGTACCTTTTTACTTTGCTGAGTTTTCTTTTAATTACTCCAAAATCACGATCATTTGGCTTAAAAGAGTAGCCTCTTTGGGCGAAATTAATGACTTCATAAAAACTTTTTTAAAACGCTTTGTTACTGTTAATGCCATTATAAAATGAATGAGAGTGTTGTTCTTATTTTAAAAACAAATATCTCCAAAGAAATGGAGATTTTCAACTTCACTTTTGTTTATATTGTCAATATTGGGCAAACATCATTACAGTCTTTTCCACCATTTCCTTAATAGCAGAAAAAAACATTTTTTTTTGTGAAAGCTCTATCAGCTTAAATTCATGTTTTGTTGCTTTTTTGATGAACGGACATGTTTTTGCAGCGTTGTAAAAGGCGAAAAAAAAAATTACTTAAAAAAATAAAGCAACAAAATTACTAAATATGGCAATTACATTAATGCAAATAAAAAAGTTGACCAAGGATATGTTTAATGAACTTGAAAAAAAAAACTTTTTGAAAGTTCAAAGACGTTTTTTGTAGACCAAATGTGGATTAAATAAATAGATAGCATTTATTTTAATACTACAATTACACTTATTTTGATAACCTATCATAGTGAACTATCAATCATGATTATTATAAAATGCCCTTGCAAGGTTTTTAAGAGCTCTAGGCAATAGCTTTGCCTTCCCAATTGGACGTCCATAGTACGTACCGTTTAGGTCCATTCTTCCAAGTCCAAAATGGTACGTCTTTGAACGTCAAAAATAGTACGTTCTCGGACGTTCATTGGATGTTCTTTTAGGCATGCATGAATATAAAATATTTTCAAAATGGTTAAAAAAACAAAGTTTAAAGTCAATTTTTCAACTTATTCTATAGCTATAATTATTTATTTATTTTTATTTTATTTATTTATTTTTTATTTTTAATTTATTTTTGTTCCATAGTATACATTTTCGTGATTACATAATAAAGATTCGTTAAGATTGAATATACATATAAATATAAAAAAAATCACAAACATAAATAATAAACAAACTTCTGTAATACGAACTGTAAGAAGAACGCGGGAAACTTGCAGAAGACCAAAAGGTCTTATCATCAAGAACCGCTTTGCATTGTCATATATAAATATACGTATAGATATAAAAATATTGTAAATAAAAATATTTACAATATTTTTACGTTAAATTGTTACATTATAATTGTATTAAAGTGTAAGGTAACAATTATACAAACATGTGTCGTTACTTTTTTCTTAATATTACCACATTTATTGCTAACGCAATGTTTGAAATATTAAAGTAAATAAAAAAAGAAGAGTTTATATAAGAAGCTAGCAGTGAACAAATTTAGAAAAAATCAGTAAGTAAATTTTTATACTTTAAAATACTCTTTTTAATAGTTTTTTTAAAGCCATATAAGTTTTCAAGGTTAATAATATTTTGATTAAGTAATAAAAACTTATTCCAGATATGAGGTGCACGATAAGTAATTTTAAATTGCTCAAGCTTAGTTTTGCATGAAGGCTCTAAAAGGGTACTATTTGTGCGCAACAGGTATTTATACTCTGGCTTTTGTTTATAAAGACTATAGAAAATTGAAGGAGTTTTTTGCATTTTACTATTATACATAAAACTTAGAACATTATATATATTTAGTTCAAACAATGTTAGTAAAGACATCTGTTCAAAAAGAGGCTTTGTGTGTTCTTTTTTATTTTTAAAATTAGTTACTCGTATAGGATGCTTCTGTTTACGATAGAGAGGTTCTAGTTTGCTTTTATAGGTACTACCCCATGCTGTATTACCGTAATTTAAATAACTTTGAACAAAGCTATAGTAGATTTGTTTGAGTAGCGGCTTTTTTAATAAATGGCGTGATCGGTATATTATTCCGATACTTATAGATATTTCACTACCTAAATAGGCGATATGTTTATTCCAATTTAGATTTTCGTCAATAAAAACACCTAAAAATTTAGTAACATTATCCCTACTTATTTCTCTATTTTCAATAAACAATTTTGGAAGAGAAGATTCGACTTCTTTTTTTTTATAAGAAGGATGAAATAAAGAAATTTTTGTTTTACTTGAATTAATAGAAAGTTTATTTGCCCTAAACCGTCCAGAAATTTTTTCTAATTCTTGATTCATTTCTACGCACAGTTCGTTTATAATTTTTCCGGAGATAAAAAAATTGCTATCATCAGCAAACATTATAGTTGAAATTCTTTTTGATGCCCGATAGAGATCGTTAACATATATTAAAAAAAGCAAAGGCCCAAGTATTGAACCCTGAGGAACACCACACTTTAATATAGAAGGATTAGAGAGTTTATTATCTCCATAGTATATAGATTGCACACGTTTATCCAAGTAGCTTTCTATCTATTTGTTCGTTCTACCCCTTATGCCATATATGTTAAGCTTTGATAATAATATTTTGTGGTCGACTGTATCAAAAGCCTTAGAGAGATCTATGAATACACCTAATGTAACTTCTCCGTTTGTAAAAGAGTTTTTTACTTCATCAACTAGGTGAAGGATTGGGTGTTCAGTTGATGTATTTTTTTGAAAGCCGAATTGCTTGGAGTAAATAAATTATTTTCTTTAAAAAAAGTATATACTCTATTGTGCATAAATCTCTCAAGTTTCTTAGAGAATGTAGAAAGTATTGATATTGGTCTGTAATTGCCTATTTCACTTGTATCTCCTGATTTAAAAATAGGTTTTACTTTCGCAGTTTTCAGTTTTTCAGGAAAGATACCTTCCTTTAAGGAGTGTTTAAATATTTTAAATAAAGGAACTTTAAGCTCGTTTTAGCAGTTAATTATAATGTTGCTATTGATATCGTCGATTCCGGTTGCATTGTTTCTTTTTAGGCTTTTAAAAGCATTTTTTCATTCATTTTTATTACGATCTAAATATTTATCAAAAGATTTATTCACACTAGGAACTTGGGATGCAAGTTTAGATCCTATATTAACAAAGAAGTTGTTAAACTCATTTGTAATGACGTTTTCATTATCAATTGTTTTGTGGTTGATTTTTATAGTTTTAGGAAAGCACGGTTTTTTAATTTTTGGTCTACCAATAATTTCATTTAATAATTGCCATGTTTTCCTAGAATCTGTTTGACACTTTTCAAGTAGTTTATTATAATAATTAGCTTTAGCGGGTTTTTTAATTTTCTCAAAGAGACTTGCATAACTCTTGTATTCCGATTTTGTTTTATCGCATTTTTTTAAAGGTACTTTATATATAATCGTTGTTTCCGCCTAGATGATTTTTTAAGACCTTTATTGAGTAAATTTATGTCTTTAAATTTAATTGTTTTTACTACTTTGGGGAAGTGTTTATCATAAAGAAATAAAAAAATATCTATAAACGTATCATACATTAAATTGGTATCATTTGAGGATTCTAAATTTGAACAGTCAATATTGGCTAACTCACTTTTAAAGTTAACCTGGCTATCCAAAGAAAAATGGCTCCTTGTGATTGATTTTTTTTTATTTATTTTAATTTTATTTGAGGTATTTATTGAAATAAATATCGGAAAGTAATCCGATATAGATGTTTTAATTACTCCTTTCTTTAAGGAGATTTCAAATAAAGAATTTGTTAGTATATTATTTATTAGTGTTGCCAAGTTTTTTGTAATTCGGGTTGGTTTATTTATAAGAGGAATTACACCAAATCGAAATAAATTATTGTAAAAACTTTGTGTTTCTTTATTATTTTCATAATTTAGAGCATTAAGATTAAAATCTCCTAGGATAAATAAATTTTTTTTTTCTTGTAAGCTTTTCAAAATAATATTTTGAAGATGATTTGAGAATATTTCTGTTGATGTTTGTGGCGGTTTATAACAGCATGATATAAAGGTATTTTTAGAGTCATTGTTAATGATTTCAATAGAAACAAATTCCCTGTCGTAATCAGATATGCATAGGTCGTTTCGTAATTTATACCGCAAACTATTTTTTATGTAAATTACAACACCCCCGCCTCTTTTTTTCGATTTCCTCTGCAAATGCACTCCTTTATAGTTATTTAATGGAAAAAGCGTGCTTTCGTTAAATTCGTCATCAGTTAACCATGTTTTGCTTAAACAAATAATATTAAAAATAAAATTGCTTTCCTCTAAGAATATTTTAAAATTTTCAAAATTTGCTTTAGCACTTCTAATATTAAGATGAACAAGAGAAAGGCTTTCATAAGGTTTAACATCTTTTAAATACTTATTTATTTCATCTGGAAACATGTAAGGTGTTTCCATACTCATAAATGAAAAGTTATCAATAAAGTTTTTGTCAAGGTCATATTTATCAAAATTGTTTTGATCATTTATTTTAAAAACCTTATCTGAAATCTTTTCAAAAAGACTTTCGTATTCAATCGTTTTCGGATTCATTTTAAAGGGTTTCGTTATTGATATATTATCAATAAAAATATTCAAAAAATAAATAAAAATTAAATAAACCGTAAATAAAATAAGTAAAAAATTACTTTTTATTTGTCTTCCACTTGCGTACAATAAGCTTGTCGTGTAATATGTAAGCAAATTTTCCCGATTTTCTTTCAATTTTCATTTTTTCACGCAGTTCCTTTCTTATTTTATTCGTCTCCATGCAGTAATCTTCGTTAATATATATATTTTTTACTTTTAACTTTGAGGCATTTCTTAAAATTTCCTCCTTATCTTTAAAGTCCAATAATTTCAGAACAATTGTTCTGTTCTCTTTTACACCTTTTTTACCAGCTCTATGTGCTCTTTCAATTTTTACATTTTCTACACCCAAGTACTCATTAAATATTTCTTTTACTTTTTGTTCGCTTTCCAGCCAGGTTTCATTATCATCTTCTTTAACTCCGTCAATTCTTAGATTGTTCCTCCTTGTTCTATCTTCAATTTCTCTTAGCTTACTGTTAATTTTTTTGAGGTCAGTGTTGTTATTTTGTATTTCATCATGGTTAGATTTATTTTTTATGAAAATATCTAACGCATTTTTTATTTTTTTTTTCAATAAGGTCCTCATGAAAATTTAGACTAACCTTTATTTCTTCAACTTCTGTTGCCAGTGTTGATACTTTTTTAGCGTTCTCTAAAATATTTTTTTCTACTTTGTCTAACCTTTCGTTTAAGACTTTGGTGTTTGCACTAACGATACTTATAAAGCTGCTTTCTTGTTGTTTTAGCGCAGCTTCCGTCTCTACTTTGTAGTTTGTAAACAAGTCTTTTATCATTTTTTTAATTTCCACAAGTGTAACTGCCATAATATCAATAATATTTATTACCACTATTAATTTAAAAGTTTTTTGATTAATATATATAAAACATTTTTTTGACCTAAGTTATTATATATATATTTTTTTTTCTTTGTAAATTTTATTTAATTATAGTTATCGAATATTAACTTATGGATTAACTATATAGCTCTATAATAATATCTTTTTATTTAGATAAATAAATTTAACAAGTACGGACTATAAACGGTAATCCAATAGGCAAAATATTTTTCCTTCAAAAAGTTTATTTTGTGAGCGATGAGTCTTTATCTAACTTAAAATAGAAATCAATTAATTCGAACTTCTTCATACTAATAATAGAACTACATTCCTTTATTTTTCAATATAAATTTTGTATGTAATAAATTTATTAGATATTTTATACTATAAATTATAGAGATTTTCAAAAATATAATATATTCAAATATATAATATTTTTGAAAAAAAATATATATTCAAAATATATATTTTTGAAAAAAAAATTATATTATATATAATATTTTTGAAAAAATATATATATTCAAATAAATTAAAAATTTAAAAAAAAAGAAGGTTTTTATAATATTAATTTTGAGATAAAGTATAAATTCATTTTATATTTTAAGTTAAATTTAAAAAAACAAAAAAAAGTTTCTTAATATGAATCAAGTTATGAGAGAAATAAAAATTACGAAATAAATAAAAATAAGAAATAAATAAAAGTAAGAAATAAATAAAAATAAGAAATAAATAAAAATAAGAAATAAACAAAAGTAAGAATTAAATAAAAATAAGAAATAAATAAAAGTAAGAAATAAATAAAAATAAGAAATAAATAAAAATAAGAAATAAATAAAAGTAAGAATTAAATAAAAATAAGAAATAAATAAAAATAAGAAATAAATAAAAATAAGAAATAAAAATAAGAAAGAAAACAAATAAATAAATAAAAATAAGAAATAAATAAAAATAAGAAATAAATAAAAATAAGAAATAAATAAAAATAAGAAATAAATAAAAATAACAAAATAAATAAAATTAAGAAATAAATAAAAATAACAAAATAAATAAAAATAAGAAATAAATAAAAATAACAAAATAAATAAAAATAAGAAATAAATAAAAATAACAAAATAAATAAAAATAAGAAATAAATAAAAATAACAAAATAAATAAAAATAAGAAATAAATAAAAATAAGAAATAAATAAAAATAACAAAATAAATAAAAATAAGAAATAAATAAAAAATAACAAAATAAATGAAAATAAGAAATAAATAAAAATAAGAAATAAATAAAAATAAGAAATAAATAAAAATAAGAAATAAATAAAAATAAGAGATAAAAATAAGAAAGAAAAATAAGAAATAAATAAAAATAAGAAATAAATAAAAATAAGAGATAAAAATAAGAAATAAATAAAAAGGGAGAAAAAATGTCTAGTATTGATTTTTATAATATTGACTTATTTGATTAATTACAACAACAACAAAAAAATAATTAAAACCACTGAGAATTATAAAACAATTTTTAAATATAAAAACTTTTAAATTGAGAACAATTTTTAAACAAAAAAAATATTTTATTAGATAAAGTATTAGTTCTTTGCAAATATAGTTTTTCATTTTGTATATGTTTGTAAGTACATAGCTGAATTTATGTTTAAGATTTTGTTTAAATTTAATTGTTGTGAAAAATGTGTATTGTAAGCACTATACTAAAAATGTGTATTGAAATCACTATCGTTGTGTATTGAAGTCACTGTGTGTTGAAATCACTGTGTATTGAAATCACTGTGTATTGAAAGCACTGTGTATTGAAAGCACTGTGTATTGAAAGCACTTTGTATTGAAATCACTGGTATTAAATTTAATTTTTTCAAACTGAAATTAATTGAAGTTATTAATTTGAAAATATTTGAAATCATTGTGTATTGAAAGCACTATCCTGAAAAATGTGTATAAAAATGTGTATTGTGAGCTTATTCTGCTACTGGTAACATGTAACCCAGTAGGGGAGACCGGGGCTAGTTG
>NC_088932.1:54247500-54327500 GCF_038396675.1 Hydra vulgaris | reverse complement strand
CCAAAGCCCGCTATTCTCAGGTCATGAAATTACTTATTTTATCACAAAAATTAGGCTCTCGCGACTACAGGAGAATCTTAATATGGGCAAATCTGTAACTCCACCTCTCTGGTTTGGACTTTGTCACCTCAACTAAAGACAAAGCTGAATTGTTTGCTAAGAACTTTTTATCAATATCATCTCTTGATTTCACTAGTTGCGTTCTACCTAATATAGCCATCAAAATCACAGTTTGATCTCTCTAAAACTGTTATTTCATTCTTCATCATCATACGAATCCCCCTATCAAAGTACCTCTTAGAAATATTTAAAAGCTGACTGGGACTCTTTCCGTGATTTTCTTCGTGATGGCCCTTGGGTAGAAATCTTTCGTCTTCCTGTTGACAAATGTGCTTCTCAAATTGTCACCTCACCTAAAGACAAAGCTGAATTGTTTGCTAAGAACTTTTTATCAATATCATGTTTTGATTTCACTAGTTGCGTTCTACCTGATATAGCCATCAAACAAGTTGATTCATTGCTTAACATTCGTATCACTCCAGCTTCTGTATCTAAAGTGATTTCCTTCTTAGACTCATCTACAGCTTGTGGCCCGGACAACATACCTATTATAGTCTTGCAGAAGTGTTCTCTGGAGCTGTCGTCTATTTTTCAAAACTATTCAACAAGTGCTTATCAGAGTCTTATTTTCCAGCCTGCTGGAAAGTGGCATTTGTTATCTCTATTTTCAAAAATTCTGGAGAGCGATCTGATTTGTCTAATTCCCGTCCCATCAGTCTTCTTCCTATCATAAACAAGGTTTTTGAATCTTTAATTAACAAACACTTAATCTCTCATCTTGAATCTAATAACTTACTTTCTGATCATCAATATGGATTTCGATCTTCTTGTTCTACAGCTGTAGTTCTACAGCAACAGTAATAACCGATAGGTTTTATCATGCATTAGATAAAGGTGGAGAGGTTAAGGCCATAGCTCTTGACATTTCAAAAGTTTTTGATAAAGTTAGGCACGTTGGTGTTCTCCATAAGCTTTCTTCAAATAGTGTATCTGGTAACATCTTTAAGATTATTAAATTCTTCCTTTCCAATTGTAGTATAAAAGTTGTCCTCGATGGACAGCACTTTTCTTAATCTGTAACTTCAGGGGTTCCTCAAGGTTCTATCCTTGTCCTTATACTCTTTTTAATTTACATTAACGATCTTTCAGATATTCTGACATCTAAGGTGGCATTGTTCGCTGATGATACTACCATTTATTCTTGTCATGCTAAGAAGCCAAAATTCTCTGATTGCTTAGAGGAGGCATTTGAGCTTGAAAAGGATATCACTTCTGCTACAGCATGGGGCTCACTGTGGTTGGTGAACTTTAATTCAGATAAAACTTAATTTATTTCAGCCAATCGTTATCGCAATAATTTAGATCTTCCTATATTTATGAATGGTAATATACTCGATGAGTCATCTACCCTTCATCTTCTAGGATTAACTCTTACTTCTGATCTTTCTTGGAGACCATATATCAAATCCGTTGCAAAATTAGCATCTGCTAAGGTTGCATCTCTTTATTGAGCTTGATACTTTCTTACTTGGGATTTTATTCTCTATCTTTATAAATCTAAAATCCGGACTTGTATGGAATACTGTTGCCATATCTAGGGCAAATCTTCTAATGATGCCCTTTCTCTTTTAGACAAGGTGAAAAAACGCATTGTAAACCTAGTTGGATCTGCTCTTGCAGCCAACCTCCAACCATTATTACATCGTCATAATGTTGATTCTCTTTCTCTTTTCTATAAATACTATACTGGGCACTGCTCTAAAGAGCTAGCGTCTCTTGTGCCATTTACTAAATTTTATTCTCTTGTAACTCGTCATTCAATTAAGTCTCATTCTTTTTCTGTGACTGTTCCTAAGTGCTCCAAAAACTTTTATTCGTCTTAAATTAACAGAGATCTCCACTAAAGATTTATTGGAAAACTATTTCTTGTATATACATTGTATATATATATATATATATATATATATATATATATATATATATATATATATATATATATATATATATATATATATATATATATATATATATATATATATATATATATATATATATATATATATATATATATATATATATATATATATATATACATATATATATATATATATATATATATATATATATATATATATATATATATATATATATATATATATATATATATATATATATATATATATATATATATATATATATATATATATATATATATATATATATATATATATCTATATATATCTATTAACCTCGAAGCTAAAAATATTGCAAACACACTCAACTTAAGCAAACGAATAAAAATAATCGCATAGTCTGAAGCTTTTATTACACTTAAAGACCTCAAAGAATCGTTCCAAAACAATAAACCCTGCCGTCTATTGAACCCTGCCAAAAATGAACTTGGTCAAATAAGCAAAAAATACCTTGATACTATAAATAAAAAAATTAGAACTGTATTAAGTTTGAACCAATGGAAAAAACCACTGATGCAATCAAATGGTTTGAAAATATACCAGATAAACAACATTGCTTTTTTATTCAATTTGACATTGTCGATTTTTACCCCACTATTACATCAGAAATACTAAGTAATGCAATACTGTTTGCAAAAAAACACACAAGTATTAGCGAAGAGAACATCAGAGTCATTAAACATTGCAGAAAGTCATTGCTATTTTTTAAAAAGAAACATGGAAGAAAAACTTAGCACACGACTGCTTTGATGTCACAATGGGTTGCTTTGACGGTGCAGAAGTTTGTGAACTGGTGGGCCTATATATATTAGACTCACTATCTAAAATAATAAATAAAGAAGACGTTGGACTATATCGTGACGATGTTCTGATGATACTTCGTAAAAAAACTGGATCACAAATTGATAGAATACGAAAAAACATAATTAGAGTTTTAAAAACGGTTTTAAAATAGAGATCCAAACAAACCTACCCGCAGTCAACTTCTTAGATGTATCCTTTAACTTAGAAAAAAGCTCCTACCAACCTTTCGAAAAACCAAATGAATATCTTCGTTACATCCACTCTGATTCCAACCACCCTCCGCAAGTAATAAAGCAAATCCCGATCTCTATCAACAACAGATTATCACTAAATTCCTCGAATGAAAAAACATTTAATTTATCTATATTAGAATACGAAGATGAACTAAGAAGAAATGGCTTCACTAATTTTAATTTAAAGTATAACCCCCAAAAAAGAGAAAAAAAGACAAGAAAAATAAATATAATATGGTTTAACCCCCCTTACAGTAAAAGCGTCTCTACCAATGTCGGACATATCTTCCTGAACTTAATCGACAAACACTTTCCAACATCCCACCCCCTAAGTAAACTATTCAATCGAAACACCATCAAATTGAGTTACAGCTGCACCAAAAATATCGAAAGTATAATAAAAAGCCACAACAAGAAAATTAGTTCAGAAAGACCAAAAGAATACCCACCCTGCCATTGCATAAAAAAAGAAAACTGCCCTATAATAGGAAAATGTAGAGCCTCTGATGTTATTTATAAATGTAAAATATCTCCCCCCCCCCCCAACATCCCAGAAAAAGTATATATTGGCCTAGCAGAAGGTGAATGGAAGAAAAGATGGACTAACCACAAACACTCATTCACAAACAAAAAAATGAAAAATTCAACCACCCTTTCAAAGTATATATGGCAGATAAAAGAAAACTTAAAAATAACACCAAAATTAACTTGGTCAATAATTAAAAAAGTCCCCGCCTACAGCAACGTAACAAAAAAATGCTTGCTTTGCCTTCATGAAAAACTTTGCATAATATCATACAAAGGTACGCAAAAATTATTAAATAAAAAAACAGAAATTATTTCAAAGTGCCGCCACGAAAACAAGTTCTTGCTTGACAACCACGAGCCCAAAGATTAAAAAACCAAACCAAACCAAACGCTCGCAAATAGTTATAGTTTTATAATTGTTTTTGAACGCCACGATGTTTATTAAGTATATTTTTTAACGAAAAAAACAATGTATTTTTTACCTGATGATTGCTAAACGCATGAAACCTTTTAGTAGTAAAAATCATGTAGTT
This sequence comes from Hydra vulgaris, assembly GCF_038396675.1. Classification (NCBI taxonomy): domain Eukaryota; kingdom Metazoa; phylum Cnidaria; class Hydrozoa; order Anthoathecata; family Hydridae; genus Hydra; species Hydra vulgaris. Next base: position 54,323,369 of record NC_088932.1, on the reverse strand, counting down.
ATTTTTAATTAATCTCGTCAAAAAATCAATTATATATATATATATATATATGTATATATATATATATATATATATATATATATATATATATATATATATATATATATATATATATATATATATATATATATATATATATATATATATATAAAGATGTTGTTTTATAATTTTTTTATTTCTAAAAAATTTAAATTAATGATAAAGAGTGGCTAGTCCAAAACCTTAGTTTAGTAGATGGATAGACATATCTAGGATGGCATACCTAATAAGTTTTTATAGTTTACTTTGTATCCATATTTCTATTTTTTTGATTTTATTCTTTGTTTAGAACTTCAATACACTTTGCTTCAAATTTGCAGAAAAATTTTCAGCTGATTTAAGATTTGCAAGCCCAAATCCTTGATAAGCTTAAAAAGCATCGAACAAAGTGGAGATGTTGTTAAAAATATTTTTATGAACAAATGTCCTTTTATTATTCCAAGAAACCAATGTAATAAGGTTCTGTCTGATGTTTAGCTCCATTATTCTAAGTTTACTAAATTTTGTTTCCTATCTCAGATGCTAGAATCTTGATACTTTTGATAAGTCTTCAACAGGGTTATTAACTAAAATAAGTCTAACATTTAATCTCTAATTCATGGGTCTGACTTTTTACTTCTTTCCAGAATAAGGCAGAGTTTTTTGCAAAAAAATCTTATTCTAGTTCAACTCTTGAATCTCATGACCACACTCTTCCTGCCAGTTAAACAGATTAACCCATTGTTAAACATTAAAATCAGTATGGCTTTTTATGGTAAAGTTAATTTTCAATTTTCAAAAGACAAGATTTTCATCGTAGTCTTAAAAAAGTGTTCTCCAGAATTCTCTTCAATTTTTGCTAAACTTTTAAAATGTGCTATATAAGTGGTTCCAATTTTTTAAAACTCTAAAAATAACTTTGATCTCTCCTACTACCTTACGATTAGTCTTTACTCTGTTATTAGCTTCTTTAAATAACGTTTTTGAGATTAATAAATTATTTCTTTCTAAATGCGAAATTAAAGTTATTTTTGAAGACCTACACTCTACTTTATTTAAGTAACTTTAGGGGTACCACAAAGTTCTATCTTTGCTCCTGTAATATTTCTTATCTACAATAACAATCTTCAAGAAAATTTTACATCTAAAGTACCTCTATTAGCTAAAAACTCAACTTTATACTTTTGTCTTGACAAAAAATCTTCACTCTTTGATTGCTTAGAACAAGCGCCTGGTTTTAATCTGATCTCTCTTCTGCAACAGCCTAAGGCTTGCAGTGGCTTGTTGATTTAAAGTTTAAGGCAAAAAAATCATTTATTTAATTCAAAAAAATATTGCAATATTGCTAGCATTCCTATATTGACGAATAACAACCCTCTTACTCTCTTACTCTCAGACAAAGTCTAAAAGCACATTGTAAATGTAGTTAGACCTGCTTTATCTGCCAAGCTTGAACCAATCTCTAATTGTTATAAGATTGCATTTCTTTCTTTTTTCTATAAATACTATCATGGTCAATGTCCAAACAAGCTATCATCACTATTACGATAAACAAAAACTCATACTTAATTGGCTTCGTATTCAACAAGTTGCATGCTTTTACTGTATCTGTCCCTTCAAGCTGTAAAAACTTTTATTAATCCATTTTTCGTCCTTGCACATCAAAAAAGCCTTTTAACTCTTCCCCATCTTTGTGTTTTTATTTTTAATACATCCTGCAACTTTTAAAGTTTTCAGTTAACTATTTACTTTTTTAACTCATAACTTAATACTGATTGCTTGCAATCTTGTTGAAGGTAAATTCGAGTTTGAAAATATGTAAATGTATGCCAGTATGTAATAAATAAAACTGTAAATATAAAATTATAATACAAAAAGTATTATAAATTTTTTTCTAGCCCCGGCTATCAAGCCCTGCTAAATCTTATAATTTTGCAGTGGTTGGGACAGGGTATTACGGCATTTAGATTTGGTTCAATATTTAATCATGCTTTTAATTTATTTTAATAATTTTTAAGGTTACAAAAATAAGAGGAATGGGAGGAACGGCTCCACGGAAAACAGTTTAAAATGTTTTGAATGCTATCATGGAAAACAGGCGTTATTTAGCTCTTTACTATAAATGCATAAAAGGTGAGCATTGAATGCGAGTTTGTAGCTATTGCATTTTATATAAGACTGAAATATTTTTGTTAACAGTCAATAGCAGAATGTGAAACAGTAATACGTTGCTCATTTTCTCCTATTTATTATTTGCAAATATATAGTTTTTTTATCTCTGACCTTCCAAAACTTATGAGTATTTTAATATAAACTTTTATTGTGGATGTCTTTTAGTTTGTATACTTTTTGGAAATCAAATTCAAAAAAAAAATTTATTTACTTTGCTTTTGAATTTAATTGTTTATTTTTGGTTTTCTAAAACATGCTCTATGATTGACAGACAACTTTGGTATAAATATTATTTCTTTAGATACATTGTATGTGGCAATTTGGTTACGATGCAAGCAACATCAAGTGTGTAATTGTCGACATATTAAAACGAGCCAAAAATAATGTTTTTGCTAGATTATATTTATATATTAATATTGTCAAAAACATTACTCTTTTTATTTTTTTGTTATGATTTGGGTCAATACTGGACACACATACTGGGATTTAGTTAATTATGAAGTAACCTTACTATTATCCTAATTAGGGTTGCCACTCGTGTTGAATCCCAAAAACACGTGTATATTAAATTTAGACTTTGTGGGAAAAAAAGAGACTTTATTTCTTGTATAAAGATGCCATTTTTTATAATTGCTAGAAATGGAGTCGGTATGAGAATGAGCTGAATAAAATTAAGCGCTGAATGAACGGACAAAATTTAGGCGTCCGTAAGACGTTCAAAAGCGTCTATTGTGGACCTCCGAACGGACTGTTTTGGACGTTCTTGGACGTACTCTATTTGTCCAAAATGGACGGACGAAAGTCGATGCATTTGGTGCGTCTGATGGACGTCCTTTTGGACGTCCGTGTGCCCTTTGGGTTTTTGGTATTTATTTTTTTATATAATTTTTTCTTTTTTTAAATACAAAATTATAGTCATACAAAGGAAACAATACAGAAGGTAGTGGCATATAGACATTAATTTTTTATGCGTGTAGTTAAAGTTACTAGTAACTAAGTTACTATTTAAATTAGTAAATAATTAGTAACTCATTACTTATTAGATAAATGATACAAGGTATAAAGTCTACACTTTGACTCAGCAGTTCTTATTACTTATATTTATAAGTTGAATATTCTAATTTGAACATTAAATCCATTGAACTTAAGATTTGGGCAATTAAAACAATTAACTTTTATATACAATTAAATTGGCCTTTGAAGTTTCAAATCTAATTCTAAGTAATTACTACTTAGTGAATTAATAAATGAATGTATTGTGGAACTTGATTCACTTCATCGCATCAGTTTAATTAAACCTAATAAACTATAAAATTATAAACCATTAATTTGAACTTCAAAGTATAGCAAAATCACTTGGTACAAATGAGTGAATTTAGTAATATTAATAGAAGTCTATAACTAATTAAATAAGAATTATTTGATGAAATTACTAATTTCATATTTAAACTATAATATGCCTAATTAAGGCATGTTATAGTTTAAAAGTGCAACTTGTTCTCAATGGTCAGGCAAAAGTTTCTTTTAACTTCAAATTACAGAAATAAAAAAATGCCCATGGGTTTCGCGCCCAGTCAAGTAAATTTAAAACTGAATGAAGCAAAAAAATTAGATATAGTCATAAAAGTGTACGTCAACAAAATTAAAATACATTAAACTTTGAAAATATTTTAGACACTTCAAAACTTTATGAAATTTTAGTATATGTACTTTCAAAATACATCCTTGTTATATTAAAACCTTATTTTTCATAATGATTTGTGTTTATATTTCGTAAAATCTTATTTTCCATATAATCACATTATATTTAATAAGCGCATTATATATTTTATAAAACCTTATTTTCCATGATTCTGTTTGTTTTTTTGTTTTGTTTTTTGTTTGTTTTTTACTTGACAACCATGACCAGCAAGGACTCATTTTTTGAAGTCAAAAATTGAACTCTTACCTTTGATCCTCTTTATTTTTACGCTGAATAGTAACATTGCATTTAATCTTTTCAAACTATCAAGACTAAATCGTTAGATTTAATAAATAATATACTAATTGTTGTAGGAAAGTCATTCAACAAATTTGTTTTACAATGGAAACTAGTGTATGTTATCCAACTTAACGTCGGTTGTAAAATTTGTTGTAAAACAAATGATGTGGAAATAGAAACAAGTTGGTTCCTGCAAAAGTTGCAGTACAACATAATTGCACAACTATTTTACATTCGATTTCTACAATTATTGATAACCAAGCTTGAGTAATTTTAATTACCGAAAAATAATATACCGAAACTAATGATTCGGCAAACATAAACCCAAAATGAATTTTGGTTTTGGCAACTTATATTGACCCTTATGATTTCAAAATAATAAATCAATTAAATATATTTTCTCTATTGCACATCAATATACGAATCATGCAACATAATTTTTTAAAAAAATTTAAAGAATTTTTAAATATTCTAAACTACAGTTTTGATGTCGAAGCTCTTACAGAGACATGACATGAATCAGAAACTTTTATTGAATCCAATTCAAATTTTAACTTACCAAATTATGCGTAATTACTCAACCCCAACGAAGTGGTAAAAAAGGTGGAGAACTTTGTTTTTACATTTTAGAGAATTATTTATTTAAGATTTAAAAAGCAATTATGCTTAACCAAAAATGATTACGAATGTTTAGAATAGAAATCATTAGTGAAAAATTTAAAAACATTGTCATTGTATGTGTGTACCGTTTTCCGAGTGGCACGGTAAAAAATTTCTAAGATTTTATTAGTAATATATTATTTAAAAATAACAGTAAAATATTGTGCATTACCGGCGAATTAGGGAAACCTGTTGTTCCTAGGTCGGTTTTTTAGATAAATATTGTTCATTGCTATTTGACGTACATCACACAAATCATATTTGCATATTTTGAAAGGTCAGTTATTTGGGTACTCACCACCAAGGTATCAGAAATGTATTTTTTATACTTAGTACATAAATTTTAAAGTTAAAAAAAAAGTAATTAAGGTCAAGGTACAACATACCCTATGTACCTGGGCCAGTACTACGGTGTACCTAGGACATATTGAGAATTTGGAGGTAATTTAAGTAAGTTATTAACTTTTCTTAACCAAAATTGTTTTATTCGGTCTATTACATTATTTAACAAAGCATCTTGGAAATTCAATACAAAATCAAAATGATATTAAATTTTTTTATAGCTTTTTAAACAAAATTTTTAAACAAAAACAACAAACTTTTAGTCACTATTTTGTCACATCACAAACTTTTAATTTAGAAGGTAGGTAGACCTAGGTTTATATTTATATTTCATTTTGTATTTCATATATATATTTATAGACACACATATATGTATATACACACACCTTTTATATTTAAACAATTAACTTTATAAATGATCACTTCTCTCTCAACTTTTTAATCAGCGATTGGGATGAGCTTTTATAAGAATACTGTCAATATGAAGTTATATTATTCCGCATTATGCATTTAGTAGAAATCCCAGTACTTACGTATCTCTGGAATATAATAAATTTTTCTGTTCTTGTTAACTTTTTGCTTTTTGGTTTTATTTTTTTTCTATAATGCAACTTATCGGGTACAGCTTCAAATCCTCGTTTTCAGGCCATTTCCAGTTTTTAAGTGATTTTTGCATTGATTTTAGTAATACACCTTCTTCAGATGTTAATTCTACCTTTCCGACAAAATAAGAACCTTTATATAAAAACGTAACATAGTCTCCAACATTGTAATTTTCTTTATTAGGATGTTCAACCTGCAGGTTCTCATCTTCACTGTTATTGTCAGAGGTAGCTTCAGATGTGTCACTTGTTGAATAGTTATTAGAATGAATACTAGTTTCTGTTTCGGATAGAACTCTTCTTTTTATCTTTTTTTGCATTATGGAGATTTTTTGCATTATGGAGATTATTTAATAATCTTTTTTTATTCATTATTTGAAACATGTTTTTTAGCCTTTATATTTTCAATTTCTTGCTTTTCTGGTGTATCGGTCTAAGTTCTGAATATTTCTTTTTGTTTTCCTTTTCGTGTTTTTTTACGATGTTCAGCTTTTGGGTGAGGACGTATTATACCCGGCAATATCAAAGTTTGCCATTCTCCGTGTATAACTTCAAAACCTGAAGCTAATTAGATTAATAATAAGAACTGATAAGATTAATTCTGGTGGGTGATTTTTTAGTAAGTGGACGATCAGAATAAAATCAGCATCTATATAGATGTTTTCAAAGGATGAAACCCAGTTGAACTAAAACCTTTACAAAAATTGTTTGGTGTAAAGGCAAGAAGAAAAAACTTTCCCACTAAGCCAGCAATATCATATACAGTTAATGGTTTTCCTACATGACCTGGAGACATTAGTAACTCGTAAGCCGCTGTAATAAAATAAGTCTTGAAAGGCCCCAAAACTGACTTGTCTAATGGTTGCATATGATTACTAGTATGTGGATGCAGAGTGATAAGCTTTACACCATTATCTTTGGCTATTTGTATTGCGGTTACTGAAGTATGACTTTCATGGTTGTCCATAATGAGAATGACAGGTTGCTCTTTTGTAGGCTTTGCATATTTTATAAATTGCTGGAGGAATTTCTAAAATATGCAAATGAGTTCATATTTTCTGGAGAAAATATGGACTCGTTCGACCAACCGGATAGATTGGCACCTCCAATACTGCCTTCAAGAGCTCCATTTATCATAAAATTTTACTTGAGGGAATATCAGCATGGGTGGAATAAAACCACCACCTGCATTAATAGCCGCTATCATTGTAACCGTTGTTTCTCTTTTAGCGCTAGTCATTGACCCAACTTGCTTCGTGCCAAGAGGTGCTAATATCTTTTGAGGAACATGGACAGTTGGACAATCTAATTTCTTTTAAATTCCAGACATCAATTGCCTTTATGTCAGAGGGACATTGAAAAAGGGTTTATTATTACAAGCATATACTTAAAAAAACTAGCACTATGTTGATCAAAAAAACAGCTTATAAAACTTATTATAATATATTAAGTACTTTATTATAGTAAGTATGTACTAACCAGATAGTATTTTACATTATATAATTAGAAACTTTTCAAACAAATATATAATTTATATTAAACAACACTCTAAAATGTAGTAAATCAAAACAAAATTACAAAATGCAAAGTAAAAAACAAAACATTCTCTTTAAAAAGTATCTAATAATGTAGTGTAAAATACACACAGATTAGTAAATATTAAAAAAAACTTTCCTATCTAAGAAAAGAATCTTTTTTTAAACCTATTTCTTTGATCTAAATTTTCTTCAGTGATTTTTCTCACTTAAAACTTTTCTAGAAATGTCCGTGTCAAAAAACGCAAGAAGGGACACCAATAAAACTAATAATAAATCGTTCAGTATTATAACATCTAGGTTGTACCTTGGCTACTGACCAAGGAGCAATTGATTGACAGTGACCGAGGTACAACATTATTCCAACTTCAAAAAAACGATGGATTATAAATAGTTTTGAGGTTACTTATCTCGTTTTTTATTGTTTGGGCACTTGTTAATTAGTAATAGTTTTTTATTGTTCGGACACTTGTTAAATAAAAGAAACCATAGCATATAAAAAGTAATTGACTATTATAAAACATTTAAAACTATCAGAATTCAAAATATATTAGATATACTTACTTTTTCGCTAAGAAAAATTTTAACGTCGATAGCAGCAAAGACCAGATTAATGGCGGTATGTGACTAACTTCACATTGAATAGCCGGTAGTGATGTACTGAATATCATAGACAGTAAAATTTAATATCGCGCGAGTATTTGAAACGAGCCCAGTGGCCTAGGTACTCATTGTGCCAAGGTTCAACAGGTTCCCCTAAATTAATATTCTTTAGTTTATGAAAAATGAAATCTTTCTATGATATGCTACTTAAATATAATATATGTCCACTTATTAATAAGCCAACTCAGGTAACTAAAAGTTCAGCAACTGCGATAAACAATAATTTTAAACCACTTTTTAAAAACGTCATTGAAACAAAAATTTTCAAGGCAGACATTAGCGACCTTTCCTATTTACATTAAAATGAATAACCTTAGAATAACTTGGGCTTCTGATTACTAGGACTACTCACTGATAATTAACTTAAAAAAATGCAATATATCAACTTTAAATACTAATAACTTCTGGCAAAACTATATGAAGAGAAATGGGAAAAAATCTATGAATGTCATAATACTAATGAAACATGTATTACCTTTTTCAATAAACTTTTAAATATGTATAATAAAACATTTCCATTTGAAATAATAATTAAAAAAACGAAAACAACGGCTAACCCATGGATAAACAAAACTCTAGTAAAATGTTCAAGAAGAAAACAAAAACTCTATAAAAAATTTCTCAAATTAGGAGTATTGAAAACGAAAAAAAAATACAACAATTATAAATACTTTTATCAATGCTTACTCAAAAATGCAACAAAAACAACATTATTGCATAAAAATTACTGAATGTAAACTTGATAAAAAAAAACTATGGAAATTGCTCTAAATTTGGCTAGTAAAGTTGTTCCAATTGATTTATTTAAAACCTTTTAAGTTTATCTAATGATAATTATACTTGACAGTGAATTAATGAAAAAATATATGAACGCGTTACGTATAATAGAATTTACGGCCATTTTGCAAAAAGCTCTTTTACCCCAACCAGCTTGGTTTCCAGAAAAATACTTCAACAGAGCGTGCGATTAACGGGTGACGCGGAAGTTATCGGACAATCTAAATTTAGTTGCTTGAGCAAAATAATTTGTTTTTGTCGTTTTATGCGTAGGCATAAACGTTCTTTAAATATAAACTTTATTATTTGAAACACAATTGTTTAAAATGAGGTTAACTGCAGATGAAAAAGAATCTTTTCGAAAGCGACTCAAAATGAATTTTGTAAATAAACCTAATATAAAAAAAAGGAAGTCGTAAATCATTTTGAAAAGGAAGGATTAGCTCAAAGTACAATATATGATAACCTAAAAAGAATTGAAACTGCTCAATCCTTTTCTGATAGAAAGTACCTTTGTCGTCCAACATCCTGGACTAGAGAAAAGAAAGCCGAATTAACGTGACTTGTCAACAATCAAAAAGGGGTCAGTAACAGAAAAATAGGTTTTAAATTCTGTGTAAATCAATCGGCAATTGGTCATCAGTTAAAAAAATGAATATTAAATATAGAAATTGTGAAAAGACTCCAAAATACACTATAGAACAACAAATAAAGGCAAAGAAAAGAAGCAGGTAACTATTTAACCTACACTATAAATAATCGTTTCTGGTCATTGATGACGAAAAATACTTTTGTTTTGCAGGGGACAACATGCCTGGAAATTCTGGATAATACACAAACAACAAAAAAACATGCCCAGAAAGTGATTTTCCAAAAAAGTTATTGATATGTATAGCCATATCTGACTGTGGTATGTCCAAGCTATTGTTTCACACTTCCAAGGCTGTAGCAATTAGTTTATCAATCTATGTTGATGAATGCTAAGAACAACGACTTTTTCCATTCATTACAAGTATCATGGAAATTTTAACTATTTATTTTGACCAGATTTAGCAAGCTCTCATTGTTCTAAAGATTCTCTAAATTGAATGGACCAGTATGTCTATTTCGTTGACAAAGAATCCAATCCCCCAAATGTGCCTCAAGCACGACCAATTGAAAACTTTTGGGAACATTTGGCACAGAAGGTTTACGAGGGAGATTGCCTAGCTTCAACAGAGCAAGTTTTGATTGATCGAATTAAATTAAAACTACAAGAAATTGATTTAAATTTCAATTGCAGATGGTGGTGTTCTTTCATTTAAAAAATAAAATTATTTTTATTAAAAGATTAATACTTTATTTAAAAAAAAAAAATAATAGCTTTTTTTTTATAAACAAGTTGTTGATGTTTTTACTTTGTCCGATAACTTACGCATCACCTGTTATTGAGTTAGTTGACGGAATAACCAACGGGTTTGCAAAATCAGTTCACACTTGGAATATTTATAGATCTGTCAAAAACATTTGATACAGTATATCACTCCATACTTTTAGAAAAGTTAAATTACAATGGTGTAACTAACAAAACGTTTAGTTAGGTTAAACGCCACTTTACTAACCGAAAACAATATGTAGTCAATCCGGATTCTGGTACATTAAACATTTTGTGTGGAGTTCCACAAGGTTAATTCCTTGGCACTATCCTATTTTATATAACGACTTCTGTAATGTATTTGAAAAAATTAAATAAAATTTATGCTGATGATACTAACTTATTTGTGTCCAATAATGATGTTAATCAGCTATATGGAGATATGAGTATTGAACTGATGAAAGCAAATTAATGGTTTAGAGCTAACCAGCTCTCAAACGCAGATAAAACTTAATATACATTATTTTATAAAAAAACACAAGAAGAAAATCTGCCACTTAAATTAACAGTTCTCATTATAAATGATAAACAAATTAAAAAGCAAGAGTTTTTAAAATACCATGGAGCTTTTGTAGATAAAAATCATCTTAGCTTCCTCACATAAAATACATTGAATCAAAAATAAACAAAACAATTACCATAATGTACAGATTTAGTCCATTCAAAAATAGTCAAAGCCCTAAATTAATATGCTTTAGCCTAATTCATTGCTACATTAATTACGGTAACATTGCGTGGGTTTGCACATAATTATGTTGGCTTAGGTGGCTTACATAATTACGTAATATTAATGTAATTAATATATTTAATTAATAATAGTTAATTAATTAATAAATAGGTAATAATATTAATAATTAAAAACTCATTAATAAAGTTAATCATAAATAATAACACTAATTAACTAATGAAATTAATTAATAACAATTACATAATTATGTTGGCTTACATAATTACGTGGCTTACATAATTATGTTGGTTTACATGATGACGTGGCTTACATAATTATGTTGGCTTGCGTGGGTTTGCACATAATTATAATGCAGGTTAACCTGCTAAACTTAAAAAATATTTAGTATGCAAAAATATGTAGCAGAATTGTATACAAAAAAAAAAAGATTTGAGCATGCAGAGCTCATTTTAATTTTCCTAATTAATGAGGGAAATTAAAATGTTGAGTTTATATGAAATGTATAGATTACAACACATGATTTTCATGTTTAATCATTTTAGAAATCTTACACCAAACAACTTTGAAACAAAATTTAAAATAAATCAAAACAATATATATTCTCTAAGATCAAATTAGAGGCTCACATATACACTGCCTCGTATTTAACTAAATATAAAGAGTACAGCATGACAGACCGAGGATCTAAGATATGAAACAGCTTTAAAAACAACCATTCCAATCCCCTTCAACATTTTAAAGTTACGTTACGTCTCGATCGGCTACAATAGCTTATAAAGTTACATTCTCTAATTATTATTTAAATATTAAGTTAATAAACTTGAAAATGTAGTAAGTGTTTGTTCATCATTACCGTATTGCTAATTATTATTTAAATATTAAGTTAATAAACTTGAAAATGTAAGTGTTTGTTCATCATTACCGTATTGCCAATTATTATTTAAATATTAAGTTAATAAACTTGAAAATGTAAGTGTTTGTTCATCATTACCGTATTGCTAATTATTATTTAAATATTAAGTTAATAAACTTGAAAATGAAAGTGTTTGTTCATCATTACCGTATTGCTAATTATTATTTAAATATTAAGTTAATAAACTTGAAAATGTAAGTGTTTGTTCATCATTACCGTATTGCTAATTATTATTTAAATATTAAGTTAATAAACTTGAAAATGTAAGTGTTTGTTCATCATTACCGTATTGCTAATTATTATTTAAATATTAAGTTAATAAACTTGAAAATGAAAGTGTTTGTTCATCATTACCGTATTGCTAATTATTATTTAAATATTAAGTTAATAAACTTGAAAATGAAAGTGTTTGTTCATCATTACCGTATTGCTAATTATTATTTAAATATTAAGTTAATAAACTTGAAAATGAAAGTGTTTGTTCATCATTACCGTATTGCTAATTATTATTTAAATATTAAGTTAATAAACTTGAAAATGTAAGTGTTTGTTCATCATTACCGTATTGCTAATTATTATTTAAATATTAAGTTAATAAACTTGAAAATGTAAGTGTTTGTTCATCATTACCGTATTGCTAATTATTATTTAAATATTAAGTTAATAAACTTGAAAATGAAAGTGTTTGTTCATCATTACCGTATTGCTAATTATTATTTAAATATTAAGTTAATAAACTTGAAAATGAAAGTGTTTGTTCATCATTACCGTATTGCTAATTATTATTTAAATATTAAGTTAATAAACTTGAAAATGAAAGTGTTTGTTCATCATTACCGTATTGCTAATTATTATTTAAATATTAAGTTAATAAACTTGAAAATGTAAGTGTTTGTTCATCATTACCGTATTGCTAATTATTATTTAAATATTAAGTTAATAAACTTGAAAATGAAAGTGTTTGTTCATCATTACCGTATTGCTAATTATTATTTAAATATTAAGTTAATAAACTTGAAAATGAAAGTGTTTGTTCATCATTACCGTATTGCTAATTATTATTTAAATATTAAGTTAATAAACTTGAAAATGAAAGTGTTTGTTCATCATTACCGTATTGCTAATTATTATTTAAATATTAAGTTAATAAACTTGAAAATGAAAGTGTTTGTTCATCATTACCGTATTGCTAATTATTATTTAAATATTAAGTTAATAAACTTGAAAATGTAAGTGTTTGTTCATCATTACCGTATTGCTAATTATTATTTAAATATTAAGTTAATAAACTTGAAAATGAAAGTGTTTGTTCATCATTACCGTATTGCTAATTATTATTTAAATATTAAGTTAATAAACTTGAAAATGTAAGTGTTTGTTCATCATTACCGTATTGCTAATTATTATTTAAATATTAAGTTAATAAACTTGAAAATGAAAGTGTTTGTTCATCATTACCGTATTGCTAATTATTATTTAAATATTAAGTTAATAAACTTGAAAATGAAAGTGTTTGTTCATCATTACCGTATTGCTAATTATTATTTAAATATTAAGTTAATAAACTTGAAAATGTAAGTGTTTGTTCATCATTACCGTATTGCTAATTATTATTTAAATATTAAGTTAATAAACTTGAAAATGAAAGTGTTTGTTCATCATTACCGTATTGCTAATTATTATTTAAATATTAAGTTAATAAACTTGAAAATGTAAGTGTTTGTTCATCATTACCGTATTGCTAATTATTATTTAAATATTAAGTTAATAAACTTGAAAATGTAAGTGTTTGTTCATCATTACCGTATTGCTAATTATTATTTAAATATTAAGTTAATAAACTTGAAAATGAAAGTGTTTGTTCATCATTACCGTATTGCTAATTATTATTTAAATATTAAGTTAATAAACTTGAAAATGAAAGTGTTTGTTCATCATTACCGTATTGCTAATTATTATTTAAATATTAAGTTAATAAACTTGAAAATGAAAGTGTTTGTTCATCATTACCGTATTGCTAATTATTATTTAAATATTAAGTTAATAAACTTGAAAATGAAAGTGTTTGTTCATCATTACCGTATTGCTAATTATTATTTAAATATTAAGTTAATAAACTTGAAAATGAAAGTGTTTGTTCACCGTATTGCTAAATACTACCTTTTACTTTACTTTTATTTTAGGCAGGCGGTGAGATCTGTTGCAAGGACACGCCCCTGACGAGTGGCGTTAGTGCAGGTCTCGGGCTCTCCGAAACGTCATTGGTGATCGCAGTGCATTCCTGAGGAGGGGGATCACCATTATGCACTACTTAATTCTTATTGGTTACCATGGCACCAACATTTTTTACCTTTTACACCCACGTATTATAGCGCTTTGTGAGCTTTATATTATGAATTTGTTACATTAATGACATTTATATACTTTTATCTCACACAGGTGATTATCAGTTTTCAGTTGGTTATCTAGAGTTTAGACCATATATAGTAGCACATTTACTAGTCTATTTTTTCTTTTTATATTGCTCGTACTTATATTTTGTATCATTTTACTTTATATTTTGTTATCTACTTATTTTATTGTTTTTGTATGGTGCGATAATTTTAGCCATGGTTGCCTTTAATGAACCAGCGGATCGATATTGACTTGTGTACTCATAGACCATTGTTTTATCATTTGTTTAGTATGACTAGAGCGTGTGTTATTGTTCACCTAATCCCTGAGTCCAAAAAATTTTCTTCCTCCTACAAAATAGTCTTTACATTCATTTATGATTCTCACCCAATGACATCATCTACAATCTACTTCTATTTTCACATCTCCCAGATCTACGTGACTGGACGGCTCCGTTGGTCACTTTTTGCGACCATTGTGTCGCATAAACAAATAAATATTAAGTTAATAAACTTGAAAATGAAAGTGTTTGTTCACCGTATTGCTAAATACTACCTTTTACTTTACTTTTATTGTAAAATTCGTCTCAATTGGTTACTTTGGTTTCAAGAAAAAAAATAAAGTCTCAATTCGCAACGTTACGTCTCGATGGATTTTTTTTATAACTTTTAAAAGCGTAATTAAAAGAGACATAACGTAACGTAACTAAATCTAGATTTGAGACGTAACTAAAATACGTCTCAAACTTAGATTATGTTACGTCTAAATTGGTTACCCTTAAAAAAAAAAAAAAAAAAAGACGTAAAAATATTTATATTGTGGCTAACCCACAAGTGTGGGTTAATTTTTTTTTAAATTAACGTGTTATTGCGTTTTCAATAATCAAATACATAAACAATCAAATATATAAATAATGTTGTTAATAACAAAATTTCGTTATATACTGTAACTCATGAGTTACGGTATTTAACAATGCGTTTGTTGAGAGATTTGTAACTAAAAAAAAAATTTTTCAAAAATTATAATTATCATCGTTTATTTTATTTGTAAAATAGATTCGTCTTAAATAGTTACTCTTTTTTTGTAACTAATTTGTCACTAAAAAAAAAGAAGAAGTTACAATTCGCAAAATTACGTCTTAATTATTTTTTTTAAACTTATAAGAGTGTAATTTTTGAAAAGTGTAAACTGAAACGTAACTTAATGTTAAGAAAATTTTTTATTTGAGACGTATTTTAACTAGATTTTGTTACGTTACATTAAGTTTTTTTTTTGGTCAATAATGCAATCGTAATACTTCACGAGTTTTTATAAACCCCAAGCTAAAATGTACATAAAATGTCAACCTTCCTTATGTTATACTTTATATATAATGCAACTTAAATTGCTTTAGCCAATTAGGTGTAGCCTGTACTATCTCTCTCTCACTCATTCTCTATGTATATATCTCTCTATATATATAGATCTCTCTCTATATGTATGTATTTATGAAGAACAATTAATTAGAAGGATACCATAGGCTACAATGTTACGTGTCATTAGGTCAAAATATTACGTGTTGTTACGTAACATTTTTCACGTAGCGTTACGTTACAATGTTACGTCTCGATTACGTGAATATAACGGACATTTTGCACCTAACGTAACGAATCCCGCTTACGTTACAATACGTTACGCAACTTTAAAATGTTATAGGGGAATATGGTAAAATCAGTAAATTCATTTAAGTTTCATATAAAAAGAGAAACTTTGAAATCAAATGAAAATTTTGAAACCTGATATATAAACCATTTTGGTAAACTTATTTTCTTATATTATGCTTTACTTTTTATTAAACTTAATTTATATTATGAAAAAAAAAATAAAATGTATACTAAAACCATTGATGGTAGAAAGTTGCGAATACCTTAGACTTTAAATTAAATACTTAAGAATGCATGGTAAAGAAACATCAGCCATTAAGCCAATAGATATGACGACAGTTTTTGGATCATCCTTACTAAGTTGAGATACTAATTTTGCCACCTGATAATTTTTTTTTTCCTTTTCTTTTATGCAGCATAAGTTCAGCAATGGCAAAAGTTTTTGCATTATTGTATTCGGCAATGGCAAACTTTTTTGCATAATAGGTATTTTAACTTTTGTAACCCTATGCATGTAACGCAAACATCAACAACTGGTATTTAAATCCTGTCATAGATAGCTTTAAAGTTTTGAAGAGAATATTTTTAAGGAAAACTTTTTTTTTTTCCCAATACAATAATATTCTCAATATACACGATCTTTTTTCTGAAATTTAACAGAAGTCAGTGGAAGTGGATTTCCAACTTTTTGCAGTTTGTAGTTTTGCTTACTAAAAAAATAATAGCTCTTTACAGTTTCACTTTTTTTTTTAATTGTTTTCTGTTTTATATTTTTTTTAACTAATAGTGTATGTAGTAGCCAGGCCCGTAGCAACCGGGGGAAAGGGGGCAGCAGGGGCATTTGCCACCCTCCCCCAACAATTTTTCAAATAAATAATTTCATTTATTATTTATAAAGATGACTAAAAAAAAATAAAGGTTCTTGAAACTATTTCGGGGTAGTATTGCCTCCCCCCTCCTCCAATATAATATTTGTTCAAACGGGCCTGGTAGTTGATATTTTTGTATTCTGTCGGGATATTTTATTTTTAGACTTTATGTTTGATTGCTTAAACTATATGATTTGATTTTATCTAAAGTAAAGGACTTTAAATAAAATTAAAATCTTTTTTATGATTTCTAAATATTTATTCATATATTTTATCTACACACACTTATTTTTAAATTTTTTCTACCCCATTTCTGTGTTATACTTCAATGTAGGCAAGAAAAATGTTAATTACAGTAATAATATTTTTGCTGCAATAAAAAAAGTTTGTTAACGTTTCTTTTTTAAATTTACACTCATTTTACTATTTAAAAATGTATATATTAAAAAAACTTCCCAAAATTAAAGTGTTTCTTTTTTTTTTTTAATCAAATGCTATAACGTTTGATTTATTCTTAAAGCTTTGCACAATATTGCGGAAATTAATGTTTCACTTCCAACCATAACAGGGTTGTCCAACGCGTGGTCTGCAGGCCACAAAGTAGCCCTCTTTGTCTTTAGCCATGGCCCGCGTTTTTACTATCTTACATCTAGAATCAAATAAGTACTATGTTTTTAAAACTATTTTTTTCTGTAGCTTAGGAATAGGCTAATTAAAGTTATTAATATAATTTTTAAAATTGTTTAAAAATTTATTGCAATACGGTTAAAACTACCGCCTCATTTTTAATAAAACCGGTTAATACGGTTTTGACTACTTGGTTATTATTGCTAATAAAAGACGCAGAAATAAAACTGAAAGTGGTTACGGAGGTCGTATATTTAATCTATCTTGGACAAATTTGGCACTGTTAATAGACACAATATTACAAAAAATGCAGCAACTTATGATAAATTCAAGGGCATATTTCGTGTTGATAACCTGGAATTGCTAAAGAAAAATTTTATCGGGGGATAAAAAGTAAAGTAATTAGTTCATACTGTGCTACAATATAAGTTTTTTAATTACAGATATTGCAAATATTGCAAAAAGTGGTAAACCTTTTTCTACTGGAGATTTAATAAAAAACTCATTACAAAAATTTTGTAATGAAGTATGCCCTGAAAAAATACATTGGTTAACCTCAACTATTTATATTTAAAAGTTTAGATTTTTTGAACGTCAAACTTAAACTTTTTTAACAAGCAAAAAAAAAAGGCAAATATTAAATAATCTTTTACATTTTAAGATACTAACAAGTTTAGATTCAATGCAATGGACATCGCAAATGGACGCTTTTTTCTAAGGGTTGAAAATAACTTTTTTAAAGAGGAAAAAAGAAAAAGGGCAAAGAAAACATTTATAAATTATACGCAAAATAAAATCAACTAAAAAGAAGAATAACTCAATGTTTCAAAAAAAGAAAAAAAAATACCTAAAAGAAAATTAGTAAATAAGTATCGAAATAGAAGTTAAAAAAAGTTAATGAATGAAATAAATAAAAAGAATGGAAAAGAAAGAGAAAAAAAGAGAATGTAAACGTCGGAAAAAGATTAGCAAACCAAGATTTTTTTATATCTTGCTTCAGTTTTCTTTCATATATTCCTTTAATTTTCTTTCATATATTTCTTAGGATTATTATTTACCATTTGTTTTTTAGTTATGCTGTAGTAATGATTTTTTTTCTTTCATGTTGTGAATTACGTCTTCCGAGATACTGAGCGGTTATATCTTAATATAAACATTAATGTATTTGTAATGCAATTGCGGCCTTCGTGAAGGTATTGGAAAATTATTCCAACATAATTATATACATTTAAGGTTATTAATATAATATTTTGTGGTTCTGAACTTTATATAAAAAGGATGATATTTGTAAATAATATATTCGCAGTCATATGATAATAAAACAAACGAGTGAATTCATTAGTGTAACTGGGAAACGTTTAATAATTCCCCACAAGCGTGTTTTACTTATTATTTTTTGTTATTTTTTTTTGTTATTTATCATTATTGTTTTATTTTTTAGTTATTAATTATTTTTAAATTGTGGTAAATAAATTTTTTATACAGTTATAGATATATATTATAATATGTTTTGTTTTGTAATTTTTTGTTTTTTGAGTAATGTTTGCAGTAGCTTTTGTTTTGATTTTTTCACTTTTTTTTCTGTTTACATTTTATTTATTTATTTATTTAGTCATAGTATTTGTAATATATTTTGGTATATTATATTTATATTAATAATATATTTACCAAATCTTTATAATTTTTTTAACAACACGTCAGCCGAGAACCAAGAGGCCGTATGTCCACATTTTGTGTTTTTTCTGTTTATAATCAATAAATATTCAACAATCAATGGAGTGTGTGTCTCATAAATCTAGTCTCAAGAATGATGCAACTTTTGAAAATATTTAAAAAATTAGTCGGACATTCTTGCAAAAAGTCTTTACAAATTAAATCTTAAAACTTAATTTACTCAGAAACAAAAAAATGGACTAACGCTCTCTTGGTTCTCGGCTGACGAATAGTCGTTATGTCATCGTTAGTTGTTACGTTTTGTCAGTTTATTACTTTTATAACTGTAACTAAGTATGTATAAACGATTATTATATGGAAAGTTATACCGATTTATTTAAATAATTATAATTACTATATTATTATTATTAAGATTACTTGTCTTAAAATAACATGTTATTATTATTATTAATATAAATATTATTTTTATTATTTTTACCATTACTATTTTAATAATTGTCATTAGGTGTTTACTTAATGTTAGTACTTTATACTATTAGTAAACATCCTTGAATTGTAATACCAAGTATTTCAGAAATATATTGATTGATTGACTGGAATAAGTTAAAAACGGAAAAAAATACCTAAATTTTAGAAAGGTTTGAGTTAAATAGATATTTAACAAAAATATTGAGCATTCGTAGTGCAGTGGTTAGCATCAACTATTTATATTTAAAAATTTAGATTTTTTGAACGTTAAACGTCAAACTATTTTAACAAGCAAAAAAAAAAAAAAAGAGGTAAATATTAAACCTTTGCTATCACAAATATCACTATGAGAGATCAGTTCGAACTCATCTCTCATAGTGATATTTGTTAGAGTAATTGTCGTGACACTTTTGCTGTGTAGTGCAAACCTTACATTTCGGAAATGAGTGTTGAGGCTTTCTAGAACTTCCTTAAAGTTTTGAGCATTAAAAAAAAAGTAGTTAAAAATAAAAAGTAGTTTACTTTAACATTTTAAGACTAAAATTAACAAAACATAAACTTTATTTTTGACCTGATCTGCCTCACATGCACAAAAGATCGTTGTAATAATGGCCGTGAGCAAGAAAAAGACATGTCTCATCACCGAATCCCGTATAAATCGCTGCCGTCAGTTTATATTTAAAAAAAGATAAAATACAATATTATTAAATACAGGTGTTTTAAATTTTAAATATAATAAAGTATAAATAAACAATTCTATAAGATTTTTAAAGTATAAATAAACAATATTATAAGTCAAGACAAAAAATAGTGGATAGAGTGATGACTTTTATCCGGTTTAATAACTTTGCGCACATTTAAATTTGAAATCGCTTTTCTATTAACAACAAACTAAATTTTTTTTTGAATTGTTCGGAGTAGTATTTTAAAACAGTTTTTTTTTTAAATATAGTTTACAATTTTTTCTCAAAGAAATGGTCCACAGTATGGTATTTGGAAAGAAATTTTTGTAAGTAATATCTTGGTACAAAAACAAAAATTTTGTTTAGTATTAATGAGAAACTTTGCTAAAGTAAGAATGAAATGTATTTGGATATATACCGTGTTTTGTTTTAAAGATGAACAAGCAAAACTTGGTGTATCCTAATACCATGTTCACACTAGCGATGTTTGGCGGAACGTTATTCCGGAACAAATATTCCTGAAACAAAATGTTCTACATTATGTTCCTTGTAGTGCTCGCATGAAAAATTGGCTTGACGGTACATAAAAGAAAAACAAACAGTAAGTAAAACTCGAATAAAAATTAGTGACAAATAGTTTTGGATAAACACATTTTTCATATAATTTATTAATTTTTAATATTTATTATTTTACGAGAGGTAAAACCAAATGCAAATAACGCTGAGGGTCCAGCTAGCTCAGGTTTCGACAATAGAAACCCAACCCAAAATACCCGCCATACAAAAGGTGACGTTGGAATTTTGTATTCCCGTTACTTATAAAGCTTGGCTTTTATGGATAGGTCATACCTCCTTTAGTGGCTTTTGACGACACAGAATAGTAGTCTGTCAGTGGTATAGTGCTGAATAAATATACAGTAGCGTGCAAAAGTAACCGGACAAGAGCATAACTTGAGATAACTTTTGAATAAAAAGTCTAATTTCTTTGAATTTGGACTTTTTAATGAATTGAAATGAATTTTTACTAAATCTAAGCAATTTAATCTTAAAAGTTCATTTAATTAAAATATGCGCGTGCAAAAGTATCCGGACAAAAAAAAAAAACTTGAATAAGATTTTTTTTTTTAAACATTTTTTAAATTGAAAATGCTTTATTTTAAAGTATTGCTTTACCACTTTGTTGGGAAGCCCTTAGCATTAATTACTGCTTGACAATTTGTCATTATAAAGTTCTTTAATTTCAGCATTTACCAAGACAGCATTTTGCGTAGAACATTTTTCAGGGCTCGAGGATGGATATTTCAGCAGGATAATGACTCAAAAGACACTTCAACCCTTATAAAAGACTTTTTCAAAAACAAAAAAATTCAATTAATGGAATTGACAAAGTCCTGACCTTAATTCTATTGAACACCTATGGAAACACATAGATTGACGAATTTCAGGCTGAAAATCAGCAAGTAAATTTGATTTATTTAATATTTTGAAACAAGAATGGCAAAAAATCAAAATTATTGTGATTATGAAGCTGGTAGACTCAATTCCTTGTCACTGTCAAGCAGTAACTAATGGTAAGGACTATCCAACAAAGTACTAAAGCAATTTACTTTAAAATAAAGTATTTTCAATTTAAAAAATGTTTAAAAAAAAAATCTAATTCAAGTTTTTTTTTTCTGTCCGGATACTTTAGCTCGAGGAAATTTTAATTAAATGATCTTTTAAGATTACATTGCTTAGTACATTGATTTAGTAAAAATTCATTTGTTTTTAGATTTGTAATCAATTTTTTAACATTTCAGTAAAAATTTGAAAGAAATTGGACTTTTCATTCAAAAGTTATCTCAAGTTATGCTCTTGTCCGGTTACTTTTGCACGCTACTGTATTATACATTAATAAGCTATCCACGACCATTTCAAACTATTCTCATTTTGTGTTCATACATATTTAAAATTTATTTACTTAGACACATTTGATAAACTCAAGTAAAGTAAGTTTAGTTTAAAACAAATAAATATATAACCATATTACAACTAAAGCTTTAAATAATAAAAAAACATTACTACTTTATTTGTCCCTTTCATAAAGGTATTTAGCAACTGAGTCACGAACATTTCCTGGTCCATTGTTCGCAGCAGTAGAAACTGTATTGGGTTGAGCCACACTGTCATCATGATTATGCGTAAGCCATTCTATTATAATAATGTCGTCATAATGTTTACAAATGTAGTGAAGATTGGCGCAAGCATTAACAATTCTTGTAGCAAAGTTATTATCGCATTCCATACGTTTGCAAATGACACGGAATCGAGCTTTAACGCGTCCAAAAGCATTTTCAACTACTCTTCTAGCTCCGCAAAGTATTTTATTGAAGTTTTTTTGAACTTCAAAAAGCTCCAAACTTTCAGGATACGGTTTTAACAAATGACGCGTTAAAGGAAATGCTGAATCATCTATCAAACATAGTGGAACAAAAGAACCGCCCAGCTCTTTATAACATTTATCAAAAAGATTTGATTCTAAAATTGTTTTCAAAGAAGAATTTTGCAAAATATACCTGTCATTATTTCTACCAGGCGATCCAACACTTGTGTAAATGAAACAGTATCTACAGTCTACAACGGCAAAAAGTACAATCGAATTCCACTTTTTATAATTATAATAAGAAATTGCTTGATCTTTAGGGCTGAAATAGGGATATGGTATCCATCATCAGCACCAAAGCATTGGGGAAAACCAAGAATAGCTTCGAAATCTCTACATTTATTTAAATTTTCTTCTGACAATGGAAATTTAACATATTTAGAGAGCAAAATGTCATTAACAGCGTTAATAAATTCATGAACAATTAAATTATTGACTTTCATATTCCAAAAAGGCTAGACACAACACGACACTCTTCACATGAAGCTAGATAATATAATGCAACTGCAACACGTTTTACTGCTGAAATAGGTTCACGCATAGTTGTCGTAGTTTTGCCTAAATGTAGATGCAATTCATTAACTGGGAAATTAAATGTTACGATTTACTCGAAAATGTTCTTTAAATTCACATACCTCCATTTGATTAAAAATATTATTAAACCATTTAGAACTTTTTGGCTTAACCCAAACTTTTCTTTCAATTAGATCCCCTTGCTGATTATTTTTGTTTTGTTTGTTAATTCACCTCCCCAAGGCCCAGAAAGCCACTACAGACGAGGAAGCAATTTAATTGTGGTTATAACCCTCTCTCAACTCTGTAACTTCGAAACACGAACCTTGACGAACAAGGCCGCTGCGCGGAGAAACAAGTTGAGCGCGGTATTACCAGGAAAATATTTCTTTGGTTAAAAATACTAAAAATATATACCATAGAGATACAAAAAATAAAGTATTTGTACCATATAAAATACACTTTTATATGGTACAAATACTTTATATCACCAGATATGCATTTTAATGCTTGAAATCACAAAATTCCTTTGATAATAGTAATATGGTAACATAAAAAACATATATAAACAGAGATTTATCTACCTTTTGACTTTAACATAATTAATTACTAAAGAAATATCTTGACTAATAGAACACCTTATTTTTTCATTAAGAATTTATAATATTCTACTTGGGCTCTAGACACATCTACTTGGGCTTGAGATGCATTTTCAATTGCATCGCACATACGATCTAAAGCAGAAACCTCTCTGATTCGTAGCCCTTGTGAACGGATTTGAACATCTAGATTTTTATTTGCTATTTTTAAATACTCTGAAGAGAAATTTGCTTTTTTATTTGTTCGTACAGGTTCAGTTTTTGCTATTTTATTCAAAGTTTTTTCATCATCAGAGTTCCTTTGTTTATTGCAACCAGATGTAGATTGAGTTGGTTTCTCATCAGGAATAGTAACAATAGATTGCACATCACTTGTATCATCCAAAGCTTCAATATTTAAAATACCGATAGTCTCCATGCCATCTTCCATTGTGGCAATCTGTAATTTAAAAACACACATTAAAAAAAAATTACACATATGAGAAATGATTATAAATCATATTTCAACCAAAATTTATCTCTTGACTTTGAAAGACTTGACTTGAAGCCTTCTTACTCCCCCCCCCCCCTTCCCAAACAAAATGGATCTATATAGACAATAGCATTTTATAAATTGATCTCTTGCCAATATTATAAAGATCCGCTTTTATAATTTGAAAACATGATATTATAAGATATAAGCCAGAAAAAATCTGCGCTGACAATTTAAAGGATATTTTCTAAACTATTGTATTTCGATATTGAATGTTATATATATTTTGAAAGTACATATATTAATATTCTTAAACTTCACTTAAGTAAGTTTGTAAAGTTTTGTACTTGAGAACGACGCACTTTGCGTTTTACACTCGACATCAGTTTTTGCACGGTTTTCGGCTGGTAGCTTTCTTGGTAGCTGTAATCCATTAATTTTTGAAATCTTTAATGTTTTTGGCTTCTTTTACATTGAATCTTAGTTTTCTTTTGACAAGAGCATAATATCTTTTGATAGGACGTAGTTTGGGACAATTTGGTGGATTGCAGTATTTTTCAACAAAATCTACTTTATGTTCTCTAAGCCATTTTAAAGTTGTCCCAGAGTAGTGGCATGATGCTAAATTGGGCCAAAATAACGGGTTACCCATGTGTGTTCTTAAAAACGGCAAAAGACGTTTTTTTGAGGCATTCTTTTATGTATATTTTGGTATTAATTGTTCCCGTAGTCACAAAACAAGAGCTTCTTTCCCCACATTCACAAATTGCTTGCCAAACTAAGACTTTTTTAGCGAATTTATGCATTCCGATGCATTTAAAATTGGAATTCAGTTTCTTGCGATTAATTGCTGAATAATATTGGTGTCCTGGAAGAGATCGGAAATATGCAGCACAATAAGTTTCATCATCAATAATCAAACAAGATTTTTTGGCGCATAATTTTTTATAGAGCAGCTTTGAACAACGAATTGCGACATTTTTTTGCTTTTCTTCACGATGAGGAACTTTTTTCTTTTCGTAAGATTTTATAACCACAATTTCTCTTCACTCTTTGTATAGTGGAAACACTTGTTTTTAATTTATTCGCTAAAGTTCGAACAGAAATCTCCGGTTTTTTGTCTAAGGCATCTTTCACTTTTTTACCAAGATCTCGTCTAATAAAACATTTTTTTCTTCCACTTCCTGATTTCCTTTTGATTGCACCAGTGTCCTGAAACCGTTTCACAACGCTCTGCACTGTTCTCAAAGCAACCTGCAACTCTCTAGAAATTGTTTAGTTTGATGCACCAAGATTTTCGACGGGAAAATGCAATTTTTTCGTTGAAAAATTTTTTTTCGCTTCTTATCTCGATTTGATGACATTCTATTAAAACTAATTGTTTAAATAACAGAGTTGTTTAAATTTTTGAATAACACTAATACAATGACATTTTAAAACAATTAGCTATTTACATTGTTTCCGTAAACACCACATCAGAGCACACGCAGATTTTTTCTGGTACATGTCTTATGCTTTTGATCTTTATGTTTAAAGTCTGACAAACGTTGAAAAATTAAGAAATCTTCGGTTTTCTGTCTAACTTCTTAAACCTAATATAGTAAAAACATTTAACATACTTGTATATATTACTTTAAAAAATATATGTAGCACTTTAAAATATACAGTAATAAATTATACTAAGCTTACCTGATCATCTTGAAAATTTTGACTAGAAAAGTTTTGACTTTGAGATAAAAGCCATTGTCAAGGGAAGCTTCACCACCTATTATTTTGGCAACAATATCGTAAGGCCACTATTTACTAGGAGCTCCTTCCGATAAACCTACTTGAAGTTTTTCTCGTCTATGAAAAATATACTTAAATATAAGTAAATATACATAAATATAAGTAAATATAAGCACATCATTAACACTATATAATATGAATCAAATAACTTTAAATGCGACAATTAAAAATTATTAATGAGCTGCAAATCTACAATACCGAATAAGATTTTAAGTAATTTTTAAGTTAACACTCCGTTACAAACTAAATTGCAATTAGATATTATTATACATGGTAACTTAGTAAAATACTTTCAGCATTTCAATAAGGTATCATACATTAAATATAGAATATGTACATTACCGTAAAATGAGGTGAATTTGGCCTGGTAGGTGACTTTGGCTAATTTATACAAAATAGTTTTAACTTTTAAAAACTACTTTGTACTTCTGCGACTACTTCCAAATTTAGATTTATCACAAAAGTAAAGTTATTCTGTTTATTTATTACTTAGATTAATTGTAGTTTGCGGAACTATTGATACAATTTTTTCTATAAAAAGTCTATAAAAATTGTTAAACTTATATGCTGCAAAATTGTGAGTTGGCTGAAACTGCTGTTAATATTTGAGTGGGTTGTGATGTTATAACTAATAGTAAATTTAAATAGAATGAGTTTTGTACAATATTTGCCAAATTTATAACTCTTCTAATTAAAATTAGCTTTAAGTAAAGTTTATGGGGTGGCTTTGGCCACAACTTGGGGTGACTTTACCCTAAGTGAAAAAATGTAATTATTTGATTTTCAATATTATATTTTTGATTTATTTTTCAGAAAATATTGTCTATAGATATATTTTTATTTGTTTAGTTTTTAATTTTTGTTTTTAGGACAAAATAATAATTAATAATCATATTTATATCAAAGAAACCATGCCAAGAACATATAAACGTGTTGCTGGGAGTCGTGATTATATTCCATACACCCAGGAAACATTAACCAAATGTTTAAAAGAAATTAGAAGTGGTAATTTAACACAAACAGATGCTTGCTTGACCTTTAAAATTCCTCTATCAACAATAAAGAATAAACTAAAAGGTATACATAATAAAAAGGCGGTTGCACAATATTTAGTGAAATTGAAGAAGAAATTTTTGCAAACTATGTTATAACTATGTCTTCTTTTGGATTCCCAGTTGACTGTTATGATTTACGAAGTATTGTGAAATCTTATGCAGACCGTAAAGGAATGTTTATTAGGCAATTTGCAGGAAATATGCCTGGTGTTGAATGGGTAAAATCATTCCTTAAGAGAAAAAAACAGTTAAGTGTTAGATTTGCAAGTAACATTAAAAGAAAGAGGGCAGAAGTAGGTACTGTTATTATTAATAACTTTTATGATAACATCACTCCTGAACTGGCAGCGGTTCCTCCATCAAACATTTGGAATTACGATGAAACTAATTTAACCGATGACCCTGGTAATAAACTAGTAATAACAAAGCGAGGATCAAAATATCCTGAGAGGATAATTAATTCTATATAACTAAGTCTGCTACATCTTTGATGTATTGTGGTAATGCAGAAGGGCATATCCTTTCTCCATATATTGTATATAAAGCAGATTCGATGTGGACAACATGGACAGAAAATGGACCAAAAGGAGCACGTTATAACCGCTCAAAGAGTGGATGGTTTGACTCCAGTTGTTTTACAGATTGGTTTGAATCTTTATTGTTACCTGAACTAAAAAAAACTTCTGGAAAACATGTTTTAATTGGAGACAATTTGTCGTCACATATAAATACATATGAACTGTCTTTGTGTGAAGAAAACAATATCAAGTTTATTGCACTTCCTCCTAATTCCACGCATTTAATGCAGCCATTGGATGTTGCATATTTTCGACCAGTGAAAGCTCAGTGGAAAAAAATATTAACAACTTGGAAGGAAAGTGGCAAAGGACGTAAAGCTTCTTCCCTTCCAAAAGACCAGTTTCCAGCATTGCTTAAATGTCTCATGAAAAAAACTCAAGAACCTGGTTGTGAAAGTATGAAGGCAGGCTTCAGAAAAACTGGATTATACCCACTTGATCGAAAACAGGTGTTAGATAGACTTCCTAAAAGAACATTTACAGATAAAGATGTCACAGTAGAAATTGGTTCTCTTGTCAGTGATTCTTTCATACAACATTTAGTTGAAGCTAGAGGTGATGATCATATACCCCCTAATAAAAAGCGACATAAAGTCTCTGTTGTCCCAGGAAAAAGTGTATCATCAATTGATGTAGTTAATATGCAAGCAACTATAAATACAAATAAGACAAGAAAAAAAATGACTGTTGTAAAAAAAACCAAGGTATCCACTCTTGAACAGCAAATAATTACAGATAATCTATTGAATAACTCTAGCACTGATAGTTTGATGCATAGTTTTTTGAGTTTTAAATATTAATAAGGTTTCTTTGTGATTTATATCTTAAATAAATTTGAAAGTTAGTTTCAAGTTGTTGTTTTTAAGATTTTTTTGCCTTAACAACATATCACCTAATATCCATGTATCTGTGAATATGTAAACTATGGAATGATAAATAATTTTAATCAATAATTATAATTTCTTTTTAGGTAGCCAAATTCACCACCAGTATAGGGGTGACTTTGACTCACCTTTGAAATTAAAAAAAGAGGGTCAAAGATATAACTTTTTTCTTTTTTATTTTAATTATTTATTTCTTTGGCATCATGCACATCTAATGCAATTTATATCAACATATTAATCATTTATAATTAAGTTTTGAAAAAAAAAGATTTTAAATTTGGCCAAAGTCACCTCATTTTACGGTACCTAAATTGTTTACTCAAATTACTAATTTTAGATTGAATTAGAGATCCGGTTAACGGAGGTATGATATTAAATGTGTTTGAAAATTCAGCTGCCATTTATTTGTAAATATTTGTGTTTTTTCTTGCAGATATTAACACTTTGTAATTATCTTTTCAAAAGTCTAATAGTACTTTTGTGTTAGTAATATTCCATACAAATTTATTTACAGGAGATATACAAAGACCAGTATGTGTTGTGCTGACGTCAATACTGTCTTTATCTGAATGCTGAGACATTGTGTAAAATTAAAGTTTTACCTAATAAAAAGGATAAGTTCATTAAATCTAGCAAAAATAACAATAACGAAAGGAAAAAAAAAAGAACTACTTAATAATAGAATTATTAATAGAAGGTTAAACTTTACAATTGGTATAAATGTTATGGGCTTATTAAATAATTTAATGTTATGGGCTTGACAAATAATGGGCTTACTAAATAATTTATTACATTGCTAAAAACTGGTGGCCAAGAGAGCAGAAACTTTTAAATGCTAATTTTATTCTTATTTTTACTTTTCCATGCAATGTAATAATTGTGTCATTTAATAATATTGACCTGTCAACACTATTGTTTGTTTTTATTTTTAAATATCAATATTTGTAGCTGTGGCAAAGATGTAGGGTACAGTCCTATCAATAGTCAATCAATAAAATATATTCTGAATAAAGGTCTTAATTTCACAATTATTCGCAAACAGTAGACTAATAAGTAAATACAGAATATTTATGAGGAAAGTACTAATGGTAATGTTCACAAATTAAAATAACAAGATAAGACAAAGCTAATTTAATAAAATATATGACAAAGCTAGCAACCAATAATAATATCATTAACAACATTAATATAAATAATAATGATGATAATAATAAAAATAATAATAATGATAATAATAATTAATATAATTAGCAAGGTCAATGATAAACAACTCTGCTATAAGTTTATTAAAAATGCATTAATAACAATGCTTGCTAAGAATATAATTAAATAAATACTATTAAACAATGAAAATTAAACTTTCTTAACGCAAGTTAAATGTTACCTTGAATTATACTTATTTTCAATTCAAATTAAATCTGATCCCAATTAAAATACAGCTGTCTTTGTAATAATGATACAATTGAAGATTAAGTTTTTAATGACTCTCATGAATATAACTTCTTTTTAAACTAATAATAAACTAATAATAACTAAATTTCTATTCTATTTGTACAAAAATAGTAAATGCCGTTAAAAATAACATAATATTTTGATGGTCAAATAAATCGTTTTTAAATCATCGCCCACCATCTGGTCTACTCACAATTGATACTCACGAGAGATCGGAATTTCCTTGGTTGCATGCAATTACCACAAGTTTTTAACTCATTGAATATATTAAAAAAGTGTTCTGAATTCAATAAGAAAAATGGAAGGCCAAGACTAAAAGTTTCAAGGCAACATGTTGCAAGGCCAATTGTATCAATACTCTTACCTTGATATATGACCAAGACCAAGGATAATGCAGAGATCAAGGACTAAAAACTCTAGTTAAGTTGACAATAACTTTATAAAAAGAATAGTTTGAGCCTTTCACAACAAACTTGCAACTTGTAATGCATTTTTGTGTCATTTAGCTTATACTCATATACGGTTATTTTAAAAATAGTTGAACTAGGCAACCATGCCTTATACAAAAACTAATAACTGTTCCGGAACATTTATTTGTTTTGGGGCGGGACGGTACAAAAGTTCCACAAATGTTCCGTTAATTTTTGTTCGAGTTGTGTTCACACGAGAGGATATTTGTTCATCTTCCATGTTCCACGGAATGTTCCGTCAAATGTACCCTCGTGTGAATAGCCTATAAGTTTATAAACATTAAGGGCATTAGGATCCCTTAAAAGAGATTACTCATTAACCGTTATGTTTACGCCAAATAAAACCTTGCATGCTTTTTTTTTTACTATAAATTTTTTTTCAGCTAACTAAAATTGGCATGGTCGACGAAACCGGGAAAGGAGGGGTGTGCCGGGGCACGTGGTCAAAAAGTGGGGGAAGGGGCTTTACTTTTTTTCTAAAGGACCTTTTTTTTTTTTGAAACTTGTGTTGTCAGCCATGATTGGTACTTCTCTATGCAATATTGCAATAGTTAAGATAACTATAAATAAATGAAAAGTATTTATGTTTTAAAAATTCAGATTTAGAAATGTTTTAACGCTATAAAGTTAAAACATTTCTAAATCTGAATTTTATATAGATCTATATAAAATTCAGATTTAGGGAGGGTGGGAGGGGGGGGGGGAAAGAGACAGTTTGTCCCGGGCGGCAGATATCAAAGGGGCTCCAAATAAAAGAAGGTAGCTAAAAAAAAAAAGAAAAAAAAGTTCTTTATTTATAATATAAAAACATTTTGATAAATAAGGGCGCCAATTAGGGTTGCTCTCCCAGGCGGAAGATATAGCATAGAAGCATAGAAATTTTTTGTTACGTTTTATTTTCAATAGATTTAATATGAAATTTACATCACTCCAAGAAAGTTAATGGTTGATTCCATTTTAACTTTTATGTTATTTCTTGAATAAAAAAAAGATTAGAGTCCACAGCAAGCAACATAGCATTATAATTTTGGATGCTAATTAAAGATCATTAATATTAAGTAAGAAAAATAATGGTCCTAGAATTGATCATAGGGGAACACCACAAGTTATATTGTGTTTTTCTTTTTCATTTGCTTTATATATTATGTATTGATTACTGTTGAAAAAATAATTTGTAATCCACTATAAATATTGTTAAAGCTTTAGTTTTTTTAAAGTTTATCATAGTTAACAGTGTCAAATGCTTTTGACAGATCAATAAAAACTTCTAATGTTTATGAACCCATTGGTAGGGTGACCAGACGTGTCGGTTTTTTGGGATTGTTCCAGTTCTAGGTGCGTTGTCCCGGCTTCCCGAATAAGGTCATCGGGTCAGTCAATTGTCCCGGTTTTGAAATAATAGACATTTCTCTAATTCGATTGCAACTATTTTCGCAACAATAGTTGAGGCCAGGATATAAAATAAAAATATAAACAAATAGCAACAAGTTGATCAAATACTTCTAACTTACTAATTTTTCAGTTTATCTATTTAAAAAAATATATTTAAAAAAGAAAAACAACTTTGAATTTTTGATTAAAACAATTTACAGAAGACAATAAAGAATTCACAAATGCAAAAAACAATCATGGTAAACTTAATGAAAACGTTGGAAAAGTAAAATTTTAAAAAGTAATGATAGATTAAACAAAATATAGATTTAAAAAAAATAATAAAATGGTTGAAACTGGATTATAAGATTAACCATGCAAGTCCAGTATATATATATATATATATATATGTATATATATATATATATATATATATATATATATATATATATATATATATATATATATATATATATATATATATATATATATATATATATATATATATATATATATATATATATATATATATATATATATATATATATATATATATATATAGATCTATAGTTTGTTGGCTTTGGGAAGAGCGGAAGGAAAAAAGTGATTCTTACGCCAACATATACGTCACTTTTAATTACTTTTAACTTTCGTCCAACATTTCCGTGTTGGACGAAAGTAAAAACCATTAATTTAATTACAAATTAATCGTTTTTTAAAAAAACCACAAAAACGCAAATTTAATTGACCAGAATGTTTTAAAAACATTGTGAATGTTTTTAACAATATAAACAATGTTTTTTTTTTATTTTTTTTAATAAAATGTTTTTATTTTTATTTTTTTTAATAAAATGTTTTTATTTTTTTTTTTTTTACTGTAAATCATGCGCGGAGTGTTGCTACATCGACTATCTTATAGCCTGACTCGCAAGGGAGTGCTGCTACATCGACTGACAAATAGCCTGACTCGCAAGGGAGTGCTGCTACATCGACTGACAAATAGCCTGACTCGCAAGGGAGTGCTGCTATATCGACTGACAAATAGCCTGACCCGCAAGGGAGTGCTGCTACATCGACTAAGGGTTTGGTTGGGGCAGGCAGTCTATCATTATTAAAAAAAAAAAAATTCCGGTCTTGCATTTTAATTTTTACTTTTTGTCAACAAAATATCGAAAAAACTTTCGGACAACATCTAAGGGTTGTATATATATATATATATATATACAACCCTTAGATGTTGTCCGAAAGTTTTTTCGATATTTTGTTGACAAAAAGTAAAAATTAAAATGCAAGACCGGAATTTTTTTTTTTTAATAATGATAGACTGCCTGCCCTAACCAAACCCTCAGTCGATGTAGCAGCACTCCCTTGCGGGTCAGGCTATTTGTCAGTCGATGTAGCAGCACTCCCTTGCGAGTCAGGCTATTTGTCAGTCGATGTAGCAGCACTCCCTTGCGAGTCAGGCTATTTGTCAGTCGATGTAGCAGCACTCCCTTGCGAGTCAGGCTATAAGATAGTCGATGTAGCAACACTCCGCGCATGATTTTCAGTAAAAAAAATAAAAATAAAAACATTTTATTAAAAAAAATAAAAATAAAAACATTTTATTAAAAAAAAAAAAATAAAAACATTGTTTATATTGTTAAAAACATTCACAATGTTTTTAAAACATTCTGGTCAATTAAATTTGCGTTTTTGTGGTTTTTTTAAAAAACGATTAATTTGTAATTAAATTAATGGTTTTTACTTTCGTCCAACACGGAAATGTTGGACGAAAGTTAAAAGTAATTAAAAGTGACGTATATGTTGGCGTAAGAATCACTTTTTTCCTTCCGCTCTTCCCAAAGCCAACAAACTATAGATCTATATATATATATATATATATATATATATATATATATATATATATATATATATATATATATATATATATATATATATATTGGGTTGGGGAATATATTCGTAGCGTTTTTATCAAAGACTTTTATTTAAGGGAAATCTTTAATCATAATAATAAATTAATCGATTATGTATTCGCCATCGCTGTTTACGACCTCCTCCCACCTCTCGACCAATTTGTCAATGCCTTTCCGCCAAAAATCGCCCGGTCTAGTATCGAAGAAGTTATTGACCCAGTTTTTAAGGTCCTCTTCATTATCGAAGGTAACGCCCCTCATATGGTTCGACAGAGATCGGAAAAGATGGTAATCTGTGGGTGCAAGATCCGGAGAATTCGGCGGATGCTGAAGGACCTCCCATTCGAGCTCTTGGATTGTGGCTTTGACGACTTTGACCATGCCCTCCCAGTCCCACCAAACACATATCATGATCTTCTTTGGATGAAGGTCACGCTTGACTCTGGGCTTTGGCGTATCTCCTGGTGCCACCCATTCCTTCCTTTGCTTCATATTAATGTATTAACACCATTTCTCATCTCCCGTGACGATTCGATACAAAAAGCGCTGTTTATGACCACGTGTTGCTCGATGGCGGGCGAGATGTTGAGAAGCAATTTGAAGGCGATTTTCTTCGTTTATTTCGCTCAACTCGTGAGGTACCCAGGCTCCCAATTTTTCAGCAAATCCCATTGAATGAAGATGGTTGAGAATCTTTTTATGATCACAGTTCATTTTTTCGGGCAATTCACAACTTGTTTTGTGACCGTCCTCCTTTAAAAGTGCTTTGAGACGCTCTTCGTTGAAGTCAGAAGGTCTCCGCTGCGAGGTGTGTCGTCGAAGTCAAAATCGCCATTTTTAAACTTTGAAAACCATTTTCGTGCAGTGGACTCACCTATGACACCGTCTCCGTATACGTTGCAAATGTCCCGGGTTGCTTCAGCAGCCTTTTGGCCTAGATGAAAAGTGAAGAAACTTTTTTTCACTTTTCATCGAGGTGTCAAAAATGTTGTTTTTTACCTCCTGGATATTCCATTTTTAAGCCTTAAAAGTAACAAAAAATTAAATTATTCCATAAGACGATTAGGACAGTTTTGTAGAACAGAAAGAGCTCTATCGAATGAATATTTACACTTTGTCAAACAGAAACAAATCGTTGTAAAATAAAATAAAATATAAAAACGCTACAAATGTATTCCCCAACCCAATATATTTATAAATTTATATATATATATATATATATATATATATATATATATATATATATATATATATATATATATATATATATATATATATATATATATACATATATATATATATATATATATATATATATATATATATATATATATATATATATATATATATATATATATATATATATATATATATATATATATATATATATATGGATATAAAATAATATATATATATATATGGATATAAAATAATATATATAATATAATATAAAAAATCCTGTACTAATTATTTAAGTTTGGTGAGTCAAAGCTACATAGTGTTGACTTTAGTAGCCTTTAAATGCAAGATTTTGTTAGTGAAAATAGTTTATTAATATATTTTGGAATCAAAAGTTCAGAATTTTGTCTACTTCATTTTTAAATGTGTTTTCGCTTGCAGAACCGATTGTGTCTTTTGATAAGAAATTCCAATCGTCTACCACTCATTTATTTGTTTAATAGTAAAACCTGCATATCTTTTTAGTAAATTCAAGGTAAAGCCTTTTATTGTGACGATTCCTGGACATGAATTTGGTATTTTTAACATTTCTATCAACCCTTTTTAACATTTCTATCAAGTCAACCCTTATCCTTTCTTGTGACGTTGGCAAACCTAATATTTTTCTCCTATTTTTATAACAAATGTCTTTTAGATGATATATGTTACTATGATATTTTTTTTACACATTACTATTATATTTTTATTTTATATTGGTATTATAATTTGGTTATATATTACTGTATTTTTACATATTCACATACGTTTTGTAAACAGTTCTCGACGACAGGTTCACTAGATCCTCTACGGGTACCCATGATTCTTTTATTTTATATGTATTTATATATATTTTTTTATTTTTACTTTATTATTATTATTATTATTATTATTATTATTATTATTAAACGAATAATTTTTCTAAAAAAAACACATTTTTTAAAAAAAGAAGCAACTGATAATTGCAAATAATATCCCGCTGTATTTGAACCCCCCACCCCCCACCCCCCACCCAAAAAAAACAATTGTAAATAATTGTAGTTAAATAAGAAAAATGAGCCCATCGCTTTAATATTAATGCCTAAAAACACATTACAGATAAGATACTGCTCAATTCTTTTGAATAACAATTTCTGGATTAATAGTTTACGCAAGGAACAACTAGAAATCACTATAAACAAAATGACAACATTGAAACTAGTTTTTATTTGACGTCAGAAAACATATATTGATCTTTTTTTTAAAGCCTATCAGGCCGAATGACGGTCTTAAGTAACAATATGGCAGTAAATATGGCAGTATTACAAATAAATAAAAATAGCTAACACGTAGTTGTGTTTTGCACTTCTGTTGTATGACCAATGCATATTATGCTCTAATTTATCAATTACATTTAAGTAAACGCTGTTTGCGTCAAACGTTTTTGCGTCAAACGCTGTTTGCGTCAGATCTGAATATACCAACAACTATGCTAGTTAATGCTTTTAAATTCAACAGTTTCTTTTCAAAGTAGTTGTGAAAATTTATGGCTTTTTTTTAAATTAACTTTCTAGAATAATTATGCCAGATGAACATTTTAAAACATCAAATCAACCTACTGACGGTCAAATTCTGGGAAGCAATACATTTACAATTGGTCGGTTTTATGTCGCACGGAAACCAAATAGTTTTAAATCCGATTGTTTTCCGCCTACAAACTATATTGGGGCAGATTCATTAAAGACATTTAAAGTAAAGCAAACAAAATCGCAAATGAAGATTTTCAAATTTTCCAGAAACTTTTTAGAAATATTTCAAGCACAAAATAATTATAAACAAATTTCATAAAATCTTTATTATTATGTTTGGATTATTATGTTTGGATATTTGGTTTTTTTTTCATACGTTTTTTATATTGTATATATATTTATAATCATATAATTTAATTATCAAAAAAATTAAAGCAATTTTTGAAATTGAAATAATTTTGAAATTTTAATCAAACCAAAAACTCATAACTTTGGAATCAATCGTTTCATTACTCACCTATAAATACGTTGTAAATACATTCAAACATTCTCTGTTAATATGTAAATACATTTGCACAGTCTCCGTAAACATGTAAGTGCTAAAGTTTCAGACTTATAAAATATATAATTATGTTTGTATAATGTTTAAACATGTGAAAAATGTATAAAGTATATTTAGAATATATAAAAAAAATATGTAAAAAATATTTTTTCATTTTATGCCAATCACTGTTGTAAAAAAATGAAAAAGTGTTTGAAGTCGTAACCCCAGGAAATCTTATGAAATTAGTAGTATTAGCTATAATTAGTAGGCACTGGGATGTAAACCCAAAAATCTTCGGTAGAAAATCTAATTTTAAATTTTGTATAAAAGCTTATTAAAAACCTGAAATACATACAAATATACCGTTGCAAATTTTAATTTTTATAACTTTTACTTTCAAACAATGCATGATTATTGTAATAGAGGTTAAACTA
Source organism: Hydra vulgaris (assembly GCF_038396675.1). Taxonomy (NCBI): domain Eukaryota; kingdom Metazoa; phylum Cnidaria; class Hydrozoa; order Anthoathecata; family Hydridae; genus Hydra; species Hydra vulgaris. The sequence continues at coordinate 54,286,025 of NC_088932.1, read as the reverse complement.
ATGTCTATAATAGAATAGAATTATTAAATTATTTTTATAAAATAGGATAAATGTCTATTATAGAATGAAAATAAAAAATGTTGAAAGAAAATATCCTATTAAGTAAATGATAACCATTGGTTGATAAGCATAGGTTGGTATCAAGGTTGGTATCAAGATTTTTTAGTTGTCTCTACAACATGAGCAATACTAAAACATTACACTCAAAATTAAATAAACAATTATCTTTATTTCTGAAATACTTAAGAACAATTTTTTAACTATATTCTTTTTTTTATGAACTCTGCAATCCAGTAAAATAATTTAAATGTCCTTAACCAAATTTTTTGCTGTTAAGTTTTGTGATGTATCTATACAGCCTGTCTTTTATTCTGGATGATTATCTGGTCTCTTAAACCTTTGCCTGTGGGAGCTGAAAAGATGGAGTACTTCAGTTGTTTGTTCTGAATATATTCCCAAAAAGCTATTAGGGTGTTGGATGTATTATTATTGCATGTGGTGTATGACATTATAAACTTTTGGAGTGATGGAGGTACCCCATAGTTGTATATTGAAGACCTCAAATTGCTTAATTTTATCAGTTTGTCTATTATCAAGAACATTGCTAAAAACATCCACATTCTTCAAAAGCTTCAAGCTAGTTGTCTACCATGAAATGACTGCTGCTGAATGTTAAGTAAAGCTAGCCATTCAAGAGAATGTGTTCAAATCCTGGGAAGAGATTGTAAAAGATGATTTAAAACTCCGAGCAACAGATGAACACATTCAAGAGAATGTGTTCAAATCCTGGGAAGAGATTGTACAAGATGATTTAAAACTCCGAGCAACAGATGTAACTTTATTGGTGGAAGTACATCAAGTTATAAAGATTCATCTGAAGCATTAATCTCTAGATTTAAAGCTTGCTTGACATTGCTATAGTTTTCTTTGAGATCTTTTGTATTGGCAATTAGTAACGTTTAACATCGGAGTCTTTTGCCAAAGAACCAGTGAGAAGTCATTTGAGGAGAAAAATTGCAAAGTTGAATCTTTTTTCATGGTTTCAGAGGTTACTTTTAGAAAACCACAACTACAATCAACACAACTTTATTATCAGTTTCTGGTTATAAGTACTTGTTAATGAAATATTTGTCTTTGCAGTAAACAACAAGTTTAGCTATATAATTTGTTTCCTTGTTGCAACTTTGATCAAGTGTTTGTAAAATATTTTCAAGTTTTTTTCTTAATTGTTCAAGCTTGGAGAGGAAGTTTTCCTCAACAATCTTATTTGAAACAGCTTGATTAAAAGATAATACAAGTTTTTCACGCCTAAATTGAACAGTCCTATGTTGTGCTGCACATACACAAGATCTTTAGTGTCCAGTTCATTTACTTTTATGAAAAACATTAACATCAAAAAATTAAACAAAAACTTTAAATGTCTAATTAAAATTTTACCTGGAAGAACTAGAATTGGGTTGCCTCCTTATCCCCCAGGCCTACTTAGACAATTTATTCCATTGGGTGATGTTTCCATGTTTGCAATGACTAATGCTGCAACTCTCTCAGTGCCTGATAGTCTTTTGACACGACGTTCTGTTTTTTTTCTTGGAACGACAGCAGTTGCAAATGCCAGATGGAACTCATGTTCAACCCTAATTTGAAAAAATGAAAGCACTAAATATCTTTAAAATAAATATATACCAAAATATACTTTTTATGTCTAATTACAAACTAAATCTGGTACCAGAGCATTTTACGACAAACTTTTTAAAAAATGACCTAATCAAATATAATATAAGAGCGACAGAAAAATATAAATTAACATTAGCAACAATAAAACTCTCAAGATTCTCAGTTTCATATCGAGGTTTCTATTTATACATTAAAATAATGTGTAGTAACAAACCACTAATAAATTTAAATAGTGAAACTCCCTGAAAATAAAATAAAAAAGTGTAATTATTAAATTAAACAATAAAAAGGAATTTTTTTAAAGTACGTTTATTCATAACAAAATTTCAACCAAAACTAAAATGTTATCTAGCATTAAAAAAAATAAATAAGATAAAAACTACATTAAATGATATAAAGATTAATTACAAAAGTCTTACTTCTTACTAATTACTTCTACTAAGTATAAGTAATTCCAATCTAACTGTTTTTTTTCCTATATAAAAAAAAATATAATATTTGAAAAAGTACGATAAATTAATACTTTTTGATAAATTAATACTTATTGAAACGATAAATTATTACTTATTGAAACATAACTTGATGCAAGTATTTTCCTTTATAAAAAGTATAATAAATCATTCTAATTTTAATAATATAGGTATATTTATTGGAGCTTTATACTTGTATATTATGCTTTTGTCGTACCATTTTATTATATTTATAACTTTAAACTTTATAATAAAAAAGTTGTAAACTTTACGTGGTCATTACTTCTGAACGCCAAAAGATTTTTTATGAAATTTGAATTCTGTTGATAAATTTGAATTTTTAATAAAAGTTATGTTTAAAATACTGTCGCCGACCCGAAGTGTTTTCCAGGGAGAAAGGAAGGGGGGGGGGGGTGTTCAACATAGCTATTTTCCAGGTATAGTTTGAACTATACCTGGAAAATAGCTATATTGAACACGTCAAAAAATGTGGCTCTTGCTCTGCTTACTAATAAAAAATCAATGATAACAACAAAAAAATACTTCTTTAAAACTTGTTTAACTTTTTTAATAATGAAGCATCTGCTCTTGCGGATACAAGAAGCAAGCATTTTTTCTGTTGTTCTCAAAGTTTTCGGCGTGATTTAGCATTAATTTGCATTTGTTTAAAGGTCAAACTCATAAAGTGTTTACTTTATAACTTAATCTGAAACATCTTTGATGATTTTTTTTATCCCACCAAAAAATTTCTTGGGGTCCTGACATCGATTGCTTTTTCATTTAATTAGAACAATGCAATACGCGTTCATTTTGTTTTTGAGACGCTTAAACGATTTTTCACAAACTTATAATCTAGCTAGTGATTTGTATATGCGAGGAGCAAACATGCAAATAGTGTTTTTTGATTTGTGATATATTTGTATATATGAGAAGCAAACATGCAAATAGTGTTTTGTGATTTGTGATATATTTGTATATGTGATATATTTGTGATATATTTGTGTCATATTTGTATTTGTGAGGAGCAAACATGCAAATAGTGTTTTGTCCACCGGATCAAAGGTGTGGTAAAATAACAAAAACTTATTACTAGGTTGTAACTTAATAATTAGTATTAGTATTTCTTTTTAAATAAACTTCTTGTGTATTACTATAGTAAACGGTAGCATTTATCAGAAACTCTATTATGTAAAGCTAATATTTTCATTAAAAAAGTTCGACCAACTCATTTTGCGTGGATCTGTGTACAAAATATTTTTTGAATGTAACTTTTATGGAAAAATTTTGATATGAATGAAAATGAATACTAAAATTGAAAATCGCAAAACATTTCAAAAAATACTTTATTTTTCGTTTTAAAAAAGTTTCATATTCTACCAGATATTTCCTGTTCTAGGCAATCACATAGTAATTCTTCCAGTTTTTGTTCAGGTGAATTTTTGGTAGGCCAAGAATGTGTTTATAAAAATCAAAACGTCTATCTTCCAAGTCTTGCCATTCATTCTCAAACATGATGCTCAAAAATTTTTCGATCTTTTTTTTGCTGAGAAGTTTCTTTGATGCTGAGAAGTTTCTTTCACTAACTAAACGAAATGTTAATAACAGATATTTGAAAAACTTAACACTCGAGAAGGTGCCATTTTATCAGTGATAAAATGGCACCTTCTCGAGTGTTAAGTTTAAGATTTAAAGAAAAAATTTTGCATTGCTCTATCTTTGATCGAGTTTTGGTTATCTTTTTTTTTTGATAATATAGATTTGTTGTCAGTCAATGCCACATTTTCTCAATTCACCTACTTCTGAGTAAATGCCATAATACTCATCTTTGGATAAAATAACTTCACATTTTCTTAACTTTTTTTCCACCCTACCAAAAATCTGCCGGTAAAAAGCAATGACCACGAACAGAAAAATAAAACTGTATCTTGTTTATACTTATAGAATTATAGGGTTGAATCTAAAGAAAATGTATAGCTGTTCTCAACACAATCTTATTTTAGTTTTGAGAAACACATCCGTCGCAAAAAAAGCAAAGTAACTTCTTCGATTGAAAATCGGTACTCTGTAAAAAATCCAGTAGGGCTGATGATACCTCCTGACTGTCTTTGCCTGCTTATTCTTCTGCCCAGGTATAGAATAATGGTTTAGTACAGCTAAGATCAGTGATACATAAATTATAAAAATCTATTTGTCTTGAATAAAATGCTTTATGAACGAAAGCTTTTGGCAAGGGCTGGATTTGCTGCATATCGAAACAAAAACTTAAAACAGTTGGTACGTCTGCTTTTAAAAGTGTGCAAAACGCATTAGCTCGTTTCTTAGGAATCTTTTTTGAGTGATATAATTATTACGTTCACTGGAGCTTTTTACAAAATTTTTTATTTGTATGTTCAAAAAAGTGCAGTAACTGCATACATCAGAAGTTGGAGATTTAAAACCTATATTAAATTCATTCACAAAAATTTTTATGAAATTGCAAAATGGACCTTCTTATTTTTTACAGGTTTGATTGAGTGCCTAATTTTTTGATACTAAGATTACATCGCAAAGAAATTCTCCCTGATTTATTCCTCTGATAATGGCTTTCTGGATCCCACAGTTGACTTATGAATGCTCTCACAAAAGCTTTCTTTTCAAAAGACTTATGGCTTGTTCTTTCTCCGCCTTGTTTGTCTTCCACAGGATGTTTGTCTTCTACAGGATGTGCAACACTTGTTTTCTTGTTAATATTTTGAAATCTCGTACGGCCTATTTTTATTACACAGAGGAATAGGTTTTTACAAACATGCAAGCATGGTAACTAGTCAGATTTTAGAAAATATTTTACTTTGAAACCTCCTTTCTTTTGTTTTTTGGGTGTGGGTTTTGGCCATCTTCTCTTGATAGCACTTGAAACTTATTGGCAATCATATTATCTAGTCTCTGTTTTTTTGCCTTTTTATAAAAATTATCCCTTACAGTATCCGACAAAAAAAAGCTTTGGTAAACTCTCAAAAAATTACAACAAAAAAGAATGACAATCAAATATTCTTTACAATATATATATTTTTTAATACTATTTCAGGAAGAAATAATTCATTTCAATAGTGTACCTTTAATATTCTAGAAATATTTTTGGGCAAACTACAACCACATGTTTACGTCATTTTATTATTTGGCAATTAGAGCTTGACATGTCGAATTCCGGACAAATTTTTGGCGAGTTGTGAAAAAAAAAATTTCTTGTGAGCGAAAACGTAATTTTAAATTATTTTTCTTGCTTCAATTGTCACTTTTTCTATCAAAACACCCAAGTCGAACAATGCGCCAGACAACTCAAAAAAAGATAAGAAAACAACCCACTGAGTTTGAAAAGGGCCAAATTGTGGCATAGCATGAAAGTGGATACACTGACCATGAAATTGGAAAAAAATTGAATCGATTGTGCACTACAATTCGAAGATATTTGTTTAAGTATTATTTGACGGGAAGTTTTAAACGCAAAGAAGGGAGCGGAAGAAGGCGTAAAACAACTGCCAGAGAGGACAGATTAATTAAAAGAAAGGTTCGAAAGAATAGAAAGATAACAGCGGCTGAAATAAAGAGAAATTTTTAACTGGATGTTGACGAACGGACGGTTCCTCGAAGGATCCATTCTATTGGGAAATTTAAATCTTACTGGAGCGTTAACAAAACCATTTATTTCTGAAAGTAACTTGAAAAAAAGACTTCAATGGACAAAGCAATATCAGAATTGGACAATCGAACAATGGAAAAATGTTTTATGGAGTGATGAGTCATCATTTTGTTTGCGCTTCAGTGGACGGTCGCGTGTTTGGCAGTTACATAATGAACGTTACAATCCATTAGTAATACAGCCAACAGTAAGCAAGATAAAAAAGTGAATGTATGGGGATGTTTTACTTCATCGGGTGTTGGTCGTTTGTATAAAATTCCTGGTATTATGGACAGTAAAATGTACAAACAAATCTTAATTCATCAACTGATACCTAGTGCAAATGAGCCCTTTAAAGATAAAAGTTAGGTCTTTCAGCAAGATAATGACCCGAAACATACGGCAAATAATGTGAAAAATTATTTGAAGAACAAAAAATTAGTGGTTCTTTCTTGGCCAGCTCAAAGTCCTGATCTGAACCCTATCGAGAATCTCCGGAGTATATTGGATCATGGAATCAAGACAAGAGCTCCAAAAAATGAAGAAAGGTTGTTTCAAATTCTTCAAAATCAATGGAAGAACATATCTGGGGAACTCTTACAATCACTTGTTGAGAGTATGCCTCGTCAGTGCAAGGCAGTGATCAAAAGCCGTGGCTTTACCATAAAGTATTAGTTTGGTCTATTTCGTTATTTCAATAAAAATTCTCAAATTTTTGTCATTTTTTTCCTGTTTTTTTTCTATCTAAGAATCAATGCACCAAATAAAAATTTTATTTTTTTCTATATCAGTTGTAGAAATTTAGTTGAGTTCTCTTGCATGTCTATCTAAGCTCTTTTTTTGTCGGACACTGTATGTTCTTAACAAATGATGGTGTTATTTTATAACATGAAAAACTATTGTTTGATGAATTGTGGTTGCAAGGTTCATAGATGTTTGAGCCTAGGGGAGGCGAATATCTTTTTTTTTATCTTCAGCTCTTTGTCCATTTGTTACTTTTCTTTTCCTGGTTCCAACATTTGCATCACCCACAAGAACTGTATCTTTCTCATGGTCTGACATCACTAATTATTTTTTCAATTAAATATTACAAAATTACCACGACGACAAAATTATCAAACACCACAACAAGGTGCTTCAACTGACAATAAAAACAACATATCCTCAAAATTTGAACGCATTTCATTCAAAAAGTGATTTGTCACAAAAAAATGGCCGCCGTAAAATTGTTTTAATTGATTAGATAGACAAGTATTTTTTTAAATTTAGATATATTGAAGAAAACATGTTATGAATGAAAATCTCTGCGTTATATTATGAAATTTATAAAAACGAAACAATTTACTACCATAGATTATTTTCTTTATTTTTGCGACAAAACACTATTTGTATTTTTGTAGCCGTAGAAATAACAGTCAAATAACTATAGTCAGAAACTTAAAATTATTGCGCAAGACTAAACTAAAGGAAAATAAAACACTATAATAAGTCCAAATGTTAAGTTACCATTTTGTTAACCTTAATTTAACTTTTTTGTTTATTTTTGACGATCTGTCTTTAATCCACCATAAGAAATATTCGTTATCCCCTTTGAAACCCTCTTTACATCCTGAATTAGACTTTATTGTTTAAAATAACTTTAAACAATAAAATTTGTTTAAATTTTAAGCTGTTTAAATGTTCTTTTTAATTTAGGCATTTTCCCCACAAATAACGTGCTAATCTAATTTGAGAAAGAGCTTCACTTCAATAACAAAGTTATTATTAAAAAATCTCAACGTTTTTTTATGCGGAGTGCACTTTCACGACTGATTTTTGTAGAGATGGGCGTAGTGAGTGTAGATTTATATAAGGGTTGGGTAAAAATTAAATTTTTTTTTTAAAATTTCTCCTGTTACACCCCTTAATTTGTTCTATATAAAAGATAACACTGATTAAAAAAATTATTAAAAAACTTTAATAGATCTCTATTATATCTAACCGACCTTTAAAATGTAACGGGTCCCTAATATTATCTAAAAAATTGTTATATAAATATTATTTTAGAATATATTGAATAAAAATCATCGTTTTTAAGGACATTTTTTTAAAAAGATAAGTTTTTAACGGTTTTTTTTTTTTTTAACAAATTTTTAACATGAAAAGAATTATTTTATTTATAGTGTATTAACACAACATTTATTAAATTTTTTATCTATTTAATACACATCATCAGTGTGGCTACCTCGTTATCAAACAAATAATTAATTTTAAAGGATGTTTTTCTTTTGACAAAGATGTTTTTTTTTGCAAAAAATGGAATTTATTTGATTTATCAAAAAATGAAATCATACAAAACCGACGAAAATTTTCTATGGTTTATGTTAATAATAATAAAATAACTTTTAACTCTAATATAAATAATATTATAATATATAATAACATTATTCTCTGGAAGATTTTGAAAATTTGTTTCTGTTATAGTATTTAAATACCCTAAGCTGTTAAAATTTCTAATTAATGCTGAGAAGTTCGATGGAGTTATCATTTAGTTTGCAGAATAATCTCTTTAAAATAATTTGGAAAAAATGTACGACAAAAAGGTACAAAGAAGTGCATGGTAAAAAAATAAAATACATAGGATAATACAAAAGAATAAAAAAGCATTTATAACAATGACACAAAATAGATAAAACAATAGCAAAAAGGAAGTACCATAATGCAAAAGTTTAGAAAGGTAAATAATAGGAAAGTACAAAGCAGCACGTAAAAGAAAAATATTTGAAAAGTACAAAGTAACATAAAAATGTGCATAAAAGAAAAGTACAATAAAGTGCAAGAAAAGAACTTTTTTAAAACAGCTTTAGTAACCATTATCCCCCTCATTTTTCTTTAATCATCTATTGATGCAGATTCATTTCTGCATCATTAGAGTTACAGAAAAAGTTCATTAAGAACCTAAAATATAGTATATAGTATTAAACATAATATACTTTCAGTAATAATTTCAGAACTTTTTTTTTTAAAAAACCTAATACAAATTATAATTTAAAAATAAATAGTAAAAGACATAAATAAAATCAATTTAAATAAAGATTATTAAAAAAAAGAAAAAACTAAAAAAAAAGATGCTATAAAATTAAAAAAAGAAAAAGAGCAAACAGATTAAGACTAATTGTCTCCTCAACGCCCTCAAATTAAACTTTAATCAACACCCTCAAATCCCTCTGTATTTTCAATAGCTAGACGTAGTTTTTCACGAAGCTCATGATAACTATGATATGGCGGAAGATCAATACGATTAAAGCTAAAAACATAAAGGTACATTAAAGTCTCACTTAAAATTTTTTGAATAACCAATACATCTTCATAATGCTTTTATATGTCAAAATAATAATTATTATTACCACGTGTGTGACCTAGGTAGTTGATGAGTGTTTCCCCATCGCTCGATAGTAAACTTTTGAGGGCCATTACTTCCATATAACTCAGCAAATCCATTCATTGGAACACGTGATGTACCAGTAACAAACTGTAGAAGTCTAGCTTTCATTTCGTCGTCAAAAGTTTGAACGGCCTAAAAATTATAAAAGTTAAAATGAATTTCTTTAATTTGAAAAACATCACTTCAACGGTATAATATTTGGTACGTATAACGTATAAAACAATCCATTTAGGTGACATGTATAAAATATGAGTTTGATTGTGAAAAGAAAGCATCACGTGACACACAAAAAGCATTAACCCTTTAGCGCCCACTAAGGCTTAAAATTTTCAAAAAATTCCAAAAACTTCAAAAACCAATTGTTTTAGGGCCTTGATTATGAATAAAAAAATAAAAATTTTAAAATTTCACTTGCAAAGCCAATTATGTCATTGTAGCATATCTGCTACAATGGGAATATGAGGAGTGAAATAATAAAAAAAGTTTTCTTAAATTAAAGGATTCTGTTTAAAGAATATAAAGCAATTTAAAAAATGAAACTTTGGTATTCATTTCATTTTACAAAGTCTCTTCTAATCAAATAAAAAACATGTAAAGCATAACAATACTTTCATCCGATCATTGGATTTTTAAAAAGACAATTTTGATGTGTTTTTATGCCTTGATTATCCAATTATATTAACCTGGCTATATTGGATCAACAAAAGTATGTTGTAAATATGCTACAAAAGTTGTTTTTGAGATCACTGTGTTGACAGGACGGCCATAAAAGGTTTCTGAAGTTATGTAGCATATCTGCTACACGGGGCGCTAAAGGGTTAAACATGCAAATATTACTATGTTTTGGAACTTTATCTTATTATATAGATATCAAAAAATTTCAGAAAAAAGATATCAAAGTAACATTGTTATTTGTTTAATTTGAACTTATCAGAAGAAAGTCACAGCAGCAATTTTTTATTTACATCATCTTTTATGCCCGTATTTCCACACAAGCATGGATTGGACATTTTCCACTCCTCCAAAAAAAATTTTTTTCTTTGAAATTCTGCTTTATTAAGTGTAGTTTGGAAATTTATGTTTGTTTGTCAAAATTTGTGTTTTTTGGAGTTATGAAGTTGAGAATTGAAACCTCTTAAAAGTAAAAAAACTCTAAAAGAAAAATTTACTACACCTATTAAAGCTAAAATTATCACTAGTTGTTCTGAAGTGTTATTCATCTAACTCGCTATCATTCCAAAAACTAGAAACCATATTTTCTATTCTTTTAAACGTTACATATCTTATTCTTCGCCCATTATTTTCTCCATCAAACACTACATATAATCTCAAATTTTATTTTTACAGCAAAACATTATAACAAAATTTTCTTAACTTTACAATCTTTCTTCAATTCGAAGCCTAATTGTGTTTAAACATAAATAAATTATTAGAAAACTACTGACACTAAATTTTATTTTAAATGACGAAAAACAATTCAAGCATTTTTAACATTCAATTTTAGGCATTTAACATAACTTTCTGTCATTCATCTGTAACATATCTGCCATAACCTTTGAAATAAAATTTCAAAACTAATTTTTAGGTTGTTGTTATCATAAGAAAACTATTTTTTCAGTTTATTTATACTCATCTTGACAGTGGTATCGACGCTGCAAAATACCATATGAATGTTGTTAAAATTTCATAAGGGTGTTGCAAATAAACAAATTTACTATACCAGAATGGCTCTCTTTTTTTAAAAGTTTTGAAACAAAAATGAAAAAAATTTTAAACTATTTAATCTTAAAAATATTTCTTAAATTTGTAAAACCTTAATTAAAATTTGAAGTAAGGAAAAAAAAAAATTAAAATTTTTACATTCAAATTATATTTAACTCAAGTTTTAATAAACTCAAGTTTTAATAAACTCAAATTTTAATAAACTCAAGTTTTAATAAACTCAAGTTTTAATAAACTCAAGTTTTAATAAACTCAAGTTTTAATAAACTCAAGTTTTAATAAACTCAAGTTTTAATAAACTCAAGTTTTAATAAACTCAAGTTTTAATAAACTCAAGTTTTAATAAACAATAATCAAAAAACTTATTAAAACTTCTTCCAAAAGAACTCCTCAAAATATTATAATTTCTATTAAAATAACTCCTTAAGATATTCTAACTTTCCCAAAAGAACTCCTAAATATATTCAAGTGAACTCCTAAATATATTCAAGTGAACTCCTAAATATATTCAAGTGAACTCCTAAGATATTCTAAAGGTTCCAGGAAGTTCCAAAAGAGTGATAACAATGATAAAATGCAAAATCTGATTATTTTTAATCATACATGTCTTCATACTCGAATATATATAAAATACACAAATATAACAAATATATATGATTTTATACAAAAAGAAAAAGCTGGAAACATCTATTTACAATAATATTTTTTATTTATTAATTTACAATAATATTTGAAAACAAGTATCAAAAAATGCTTACTTTCCAAAACCATTGTATGACAACATGCTTGTCATGATATCCACTTCTATACTGCGTGTTTTTTCTCCAATCTTCCATATCGATTTCCCCCAAACCGCAAAGTAAGTACTATTTAAATAAATACGATAAGCCAACAAACATTACAAAAACTAATAACAGTCAAGCGAAATAATTTATATTCAATTTTTATGCACTTAAAACAAATTGACAAATTAAATTGCAGAAAAAACCTTTCGAAACATTAAACAATTTTTTTTCGAAATATGAAAATGTTTTCTTTGCATAATTCACCTACAGATTGCATAATAATTCACCAACAGATTTGCAAGAACTATTAAGATTGAAAGCGTGAAGAATCAGAGACTTTCTGCATTTCTGGAGAATCAGAGACAGTAACAAAATAAATTGCATTTTATGCAGTGTTGCTAGAGTTACAGTGTTAACTGCATTTAATGCAGTGTTACCAAATTAACCCCATTTGATAAGTGCAAAAAAATCTTAAATAAAGATTTTTATTTGCAAATATTAAATAAATATATATCACAAAATTGAGATCAAAACATTTGTCTAACAAAATTGCAACCAAACGTTTAAACTGCAATAACATATGTTGAAACTATAATCAAATATGTTGAAACTACAATCAAATTTGAGATTTTCTGATATGTATGATCAAACAAAAATTGTTAAACAAATGTTCCAGTATGCATCACTTTTTCTGAAGTTTTTATAAAATTCTGGAAACTTTAAGTAAACTTCTACAAACTTTTGGAATAAGTTATAAAAACAAATTAATAATAAGTTACAATATAGCTATAATAATAAGTTAATTAGTTTTATATTGAATTCAATTGAAAAAAAAAGAAAAAGATTTATATTTACAGCGGAGAAAATAGAATTAGCCTCACCATGTGCTGATCCAATATTTTGTAAATCTGTAAACAAGTTTGTGCGGTACAACTTTTGTATCCACACACATATAATTACTGTTACAAACAACAACTTTTTAGATTATAATATAGCATAATTAAATTGCGGAACATTTGATAAAACCATAAAATGTATAATACTTGATATTTGCGGTAACAAATAGAATTAGCCTCATCAATAATTATTTTCAGTTTACTTGTATATTTTGATCTGGTGATACGCATTTGTGAGTTAGTTTTTTATTATTATTTGTAAGTTAAACAAAGACTGTGAAATCAGTGCTCATAAAGTTTTTAACATTTGGTTTTTGATACCTTTATTTGAAATGGGACATGGTAAGCGTTTAACGAATGAAGAATTAGCAGTAATCAAAGCATACAAAGATACAGGCTTATCTAATCGGGAAATTGCAAAGAAAATTAAAAGATCTCCAAAAGTGGTTAACAATTACTTCAAGATTGGCGTTAATTATGGAGCCTATAAGGGAAGTGGTGGCAAACGTAAAATTGATAATCGTACTAAACGAGTTATTGTACGTCGTGCTGCTGCTCAGCACATGACTGCATCTCAAATTCGTGCTGATTTACAATTACCTGTATCTGTTCAACGTGTGAGACAAATCTTACATGAAGATCCAAACACAGTTTGGAAAAAGCGTAAACCAAAACCAAAACTTACTGCTCGTCATAAAAAAGTTAGATTACAATTTGCGAAAGAACACATGTCTTGGCAAGAAGAGTGGCATCAAGTTCTCTTCAGTGATGAAAAAAAGTTCAATCTAGATGGTCCTGATGGCTATCAATATTACTGGCACGATCTTCGAAAAGAGAAAGAAACTCGGATGAGTCGTAACTTTGGGGGTGGAAATGTTATGGTTTGGGGGGCTTTTTCCTTTGCTGGAAAACTTCCACTGGCATGGATTTCAACAAAAATGAATTCACAGGACTACATTGACTTATTAGAAATAAGTTTACTTGAACATGGTGAGAAATTGATGGGTGAAACTTTCACTTTCCAACAAGATAATGCTACTATCCATAATTCAAAGCTTACAAAAGCTTGGTTTAGAGAAAAAAATATTCACGTAATGGAATGGCCCGCACGTAGTCCAGACCTTAACCCAATTGAAAATCTATGGGGAATACTTTCTAGAAAGGTTTATGAAAATGGTAAGCAATTTGAATGCACTTTGGAGCTGAAAACTCGTATCAGAGAAGCTTGGAATGAAATATCTATAGAAACTATCCAAAATCTTGTGACTAGTATGTCAAACCGCATATTTGAAGTCATTAAAAATTCAGGAAGCTATACTAAATACTAAATGAGCGAAAAAACAAAATATTTTCTTTTTTTTTTGTATATAACGCTAATGAGGCTAATTCTATTTTCTCCACAAATTGAATATTTTTAATTTTTTTTTCCATTTGGAATTAATTAAGCATACCAATTTATAAACTTTTTAGTTGTAGTAGAAGTAACAAGAAATAAAGTAGATTTCATAATTGTTTACCTGCAATTTTTGTTAAATTAGAACAAAAAATAAAGGTGAGGCTAATTCTATTTTCTCCGCTGTATGAACTTTCAGCTTAAAACTCTTGTAATCTTGCATGAACTTCCATGAGTTAAAAATTGGAGTTTTTCAATAAAACTCATAAATGAGTATTGGGAACAAGGTTGTAAATATTATTAGTAATGCACATTTAACTTTCTTAATTTTAAGTATGTTATCGAATAGACTTTTTGAAATTTTGCGTCAACTAGGGTGTTCCAAAATTTTTTTTCAAAACTGTCTTAATATATTGAAAAATGCAATACTATTGATAATAAAATTCGAAAGCCACAGCCAAGAAAAACTTTAACCAATATGGATTTTTTTAGACATCCTAAATAACTTCTAATGAAATAAAAACCAAAATTGAAGAACAGTATCACGTAGTTATGTCAGCCCCAACCATTTACCGTTGTTTATAAGAAGCCGGTCTTTGAGGCTGTGTAGAAAAGAAGAAACCCCTTGTTTCAAAACAAAATAGACTAAAACAACTAAGGTTTGCAAAAATCTTTCTAAATAAAAATGTTTTCTTTTGGAAAATGGTTTTATGGCATGATGAAACCAAGTTTAATCGCTTCCAGTGTGATGGGAAAGTATATGTTAGGAGTGCTACAAAGCAAGAAAACAACTCTTCATATACTCTAAAGATGATGAGTAATATTAAAGTTTGGGAATGCCCTGGAATGGTTTCGGTCCACTGGTCAAAATTGATGGAAATTTAGATCAATACAAATACAAAGATATTACAAAATGTAGTGGAGCCTTATGCTGATGATATCTCTGTCACTTAGATTTTAATGTGCAACAAAAACCCAAAGCATGTTGTGAGGTCTGTAAAATCTTGGCTTGAGGTAGTAATAATAATAATTATATATTTGAGCTGTGACAGATAATTTGGTAAGTGTACCAAGTACATTTAGCTATATCATTATTCAGCATAGTTATATTATTTAAAATCTATATTTCAAGTTTAGCTTTAAAATAGTTCACAGAAATAGCATTAACAACATCAGTAGGCAATCAAATCCAGTAAAAAGATGCTTTGCTTGTTAAAATAATGCAGAGGCAAAAAAACTAGTTAATTAGCAATTATATCTAATTTGATGACCTCTTTCTGATTGATAACTTCTTAGCAAAATTTCATTAATTAAATGTACTTTTTCAATTCCATTGAATAACTTATAAATTTGAATTAAGTCACCCTAAATCCGTCTTACAACAAAAGCAGTGAGACCCATTTTATCTGATCTTTTATCATAACATAGTTTTTTTAGTGGCAATATTATTCTTGTAGCACAATGTTGTACCTTTTCTAAGAGATTAATTTCATTTTTAAGACAAGGAGACCACACAGATACAGCAAATTCAATTAAAGGTCTTACAAAAGTTACGTATATAATTTTTAGTAATTCACTATTTAAACTTAAAAATTCTGCAAAATACCCAAAACTTTATTTTCTTTACTTGCACATAGAGTTATTTGATTTTTCCATTTCAAGCCAGAGGTAAATACTACACCAAGATCTCTTTCAGTGACAGTGGTACTTAAAGGTATATTTTGCATAAAAAAAATTTCTTTTTGGGTTACTTTTACCAAAGTGCATTATCAAACACTTCTCAAAATTAAACTTTAATAGCCATTTGTTGGACCAGTTGATAGCTTTATCTAGGTCATTTTGCAATAGAATAACACTTGCTTCACAATCAACCCTTGATAATACTTTTGCATCTTCAGCATACACCTTTGAAATATTAACAAAGTTCTTGGCAAATTATTAATATAAATAATAAATAGTAAAGGGCAAACAACAGAGCCCTGCGGCACACCACTAAATATGTCCTTCCAAGATGAGACAATTTCTCTCATGACAACTCTTTGTCTTCTATTTTTTTAGAAATGCTTCAATCCATTTTAACAAAGTACCAGAAATCCCATAACATTTAAGTTTCATCAGTAGTCTTTCATGGGGCACTGAATCAAATGCCTTTGCAAAGTCTAAGTAAATTACATCTACAGGTATATTCTGAAATAAATAAAACGAGATTGTGTCTAAATTCTCAATAAGGTTGGTTGAAAAAGATCTTTTATTAACAAGGCCGTGTTGATTTTTTGAAAGAAGATTAAATATAAAACTTTTCTGATCTAAAAAAATTTTGTAACTTAGAACTAAGTGCCCTCTTTCAATATTTCTTTGAGCTGGATGTGATTTAATTTGGAATAATCTATTCCCTTGTGTTGTAAATAATAAGTCAAGAGTGTTAAGGCATTCATTGTTCAATAATTGAAACGTTAGAATAGAAACGTGCTAAATGAGAAAGTGATCATTTAAAATATCATAAAATTTGTATTCATGAAAGCAACCATTGTTTTCAATCAATTTGATAACACCTCTGGACCATTTATTGTTTGGAAATATTAAAACCACCCATATTTATAATATCCTTGAAATTGCAGGATCTTGCAGTCTCAAATACCTTATAAAAGATTTCCATATCAACTGTTTTGTGGAATTGCATCCTAATAAATAACTATCATTACAGATAACAAGTGCAACCCATATTTGCTCAATTTTATCGGAACTCAGAATTTTATCTTCAACTTGATAAGATACAAGATTTTTACCAATGTATATTGCAACACTACCACCAGTTCTACCATCCTTATGATCTTTTCTATACAAAAAGTAACCTAAATTTGTAATAGAAGTCTCTCTGAACCAAGTTTCTATTACTCCAATATTAGATGGATTTAGATCACTACATAATACCTTGAACTCCTCCATTTTTATTATTTAGCAAAGTTGCATTCATTTATAAACACATAATGTGGTCAATCGGCTTGTAGTTTCTCAAATTTGACAATTTTTTTTTGGATAGCATACTGAAATGTAGTATCAGCTGCAAGTTGAGAGTTTAGCTTATTTCTTTCTTGCCTTAATTGAAAATCTAACATTCTCTTTGCTTAAGGTTACTAATGTTCTAAATTTTTTCGATTGATACAAAAGAAGGTTTCTCATACTGGAATTTTCTAATTCAACTAAAATTGGACCCGGTGTTTCCTTTTTTTTTGACTATAATCTTCACAAATTTTTTGTTTTAACCTAGGCTCCAAGATTATTAATCAATTCTGCAATTGTTTTATTTTTATCTTTAATTTTTTTTATTATCATCTTTATTTTTTCTTTTCCATCTTCAATTTTTTGATATTGTAAAGATTAGTCTGATTCCATAAACGATGACATCATCATTAGTTGGATGACATTTTTGGCTTTTTTATTTATTTTATTTTGTTCATTGACAGCTGCATTTGCTACCGATAGTTGCTCTAGTGATCATTTTTTACTCACTCCGCTGGCTGTAATCCATCCAGAATTTTTAGGTAGTGGGAAATCTGCAGAGTTTTCTTCCATAGACTTAACTCTTTTCTCTAAATCAGAAATTTAATTTTTTTTTTTGGTTGTTTCAAGTTCTAATTGAAATTTTTTTTTCATCATTTCATCAATCTGCTTAGTATCCTCTATTTTAAAAGCATTTAACTCCCCCAGAATAGTTTGAGAGTTCACCATTATTAAAAATTGATAATGTTAATTTTAATACAAAATGTAAATATTTTGTAAATAAAATAAATGTTTTAGAATGGCCACCATTAAGTACCGATCTGGATCCGATCAAAAACAAGATAAGTAAACCTCTAATTTTAATGATTTTTTGTGAAGAAATTCAAAAAGTCTGGTGTGCCACAACTATCAAACAATTTCAAAGGCTTGTTAGTCAATTTTGTCCTTTGTCAGTCCATCAAGATGCGATGAAGTATTAAAGAATTAGAGCTACCCAACAAAATATGTTAGTTTTAATATTTTGATGTAGATTTTTATACAGCACTATTTTTTTGTTTGCTATTTTTATGATCACAACTTTTTGTTATATTTAGTGAACTTTTCAATAATTATAGTTAAAAATGATTTTTTATTTTATTGTTTGAAAGAAAAAAATAAAATGAAAAATTCAGTTAAAAAATAATTTTTATCTTAATGTTTATAGCTAATAAATGGAAATTATTAATTAATATTATTTTTTTTAATTTCCCCTAATAAAGAAAAAAACTCTAATTAACTCCAACTAACTCTAACAAAGAAAACGTTTAGTGAGCTATCTCTTTGTTTGGTGAGCTATCTCTTTGTTTGGTGAGCTATCTCTTTGTTTGGTGAGCTATCTCTTTGTTTGGTGAGCTACCTCTTTGTTTGGTGAGCTATCTCTTTGTTTGGTGAGCTACCTCTTTGTTTGGTGAGCTACCTCTTTGTTTAGTGAGCTACCTCTTTGTTTGGTGAGCTATCTCTTTGTTTGGTGAGCTACCTCTTTGTTTGGTGAGCTATCTCTTTGTTTGGTGTGCTATCTCTTTGTTTGGTGTGCTATCTCTTTGTTTGGTGAGCTACCTCTTTGTTTGGTGAGCTATCTCTTTGTTTGGTGAACTATCTCTTTGATCATTATTGCATATATATACGCACACACATTATTATTGCTATTATATAAAAATTGTATGTTAATAATAATACTTCAATTCTAATAATATATAGTACAAAACTATATTCCTACTTTTTATTACCTTCAAAAAGTAAGTTTATAAAATTCACAACATTAAAAAAAGCTCTTTGTTGATTTTGAATTGTTATTAATACTTTGCTAATTTGTTCGAATTGTTTAATTGTAATAATTATAGCAATTAGGCTTTTATTTAACAACTAGATTCTTATGCTTCTTTAAAGTGAGTTAAATTAGTTATAAGAAAAAAATTTTTTTTTTTTTTCTAATAACTAATGCTGCACATTTTTATTAGTTTATATCATTTAAACATTGAAGGATAAAAACCTGAATTTTTATGAGGATTATGGGTAGATAATTGGTAAACCAAAAGGATTTTTATGAGCATTATGGGTAGATAATTGCATTATGGGTAGATGTGTTCAGAAAAAGTTATCAAAATTAAAACTATAACAGAAGTTAGTTAAGAAGTTACCTTCCCTATTGCTAATTATATTGAATAAAATGTGACAAAAAGATTTGGTAAATGTTGCATTAAAAAAAATGATTGGAGAAGACAAACACAATTCTAATGCTTTAAATAAGGTACAATTTTCTATCTTAGAAGATAGAAAATTATACCTTACTAAGGGTATATCACATATCCTACCATAAGGTAGAAATTTTTATTAGAGTGTAGTTAACATAAGTTAGTTTTAAAAAAGCATCTAAAAAATAGAGTTAAAATAAATATAAAACTAACATATGAATCAATCAAACTAAATATAACATGTAAAGATTTATGTAATAGATATAAAATTTTTAAAAACAAAAATTGACTTTAAGAATAAAAACATCTTAGTTTGTTTATCTTCAACCTAAAATTTCTTAAGCAAAAATTGCAAAACAACATGTTATATACATAGAGTAAACAAAGAAACAAAAAAAGACAGTTATTCAAGTCTAAAAATTAAAAAAATAAATAAATAAATTAGTTAACATACTTCCAACTCTCTTTCATCAAAAACTTGAATTGCTGTACGTGGAATTATATCTTCAAAACCCTATTTTAAAAATGACCACAAAATGATGAAACTGATTTAAATAGGTTGTAACCATAGTAACTGGTGTAACCATAAAGCTCATTATTAAATACTAGCCTAATAAATTTTAGTTGATAGTAAACATTCATTAATTAAAACAAACATAATATATATAAATAACCTTCATAAACGCATTCATTTGTTCAGAGACACGATCCATAAACCTCCATTTGATGACCAAACTAAAAGTGGTGAATGAGTATATATTGAGTGAATAAGTAAAAATATTTTTTCTTAATAATTTTTTTGAAAAAAAAAAAAAAAAAAAAAATAAAAAAAAAAAAATAAAATTGAAAAAAAGAATTTGTTATATTTTTTTTAACGAGTTGCTCTTGAAAAAAAAAACAGTACTATAAAAATACCCAGGTTTGGTCACTTAAGCTTAGAATATTTATATCTTAGGCATAAATAAAAGTTTTCAATATTTTTTTATACGTACAGCTGTAATGCTAATTTATATTGTAAAAATTAAATTTAAAAAAATTTAAACTAGCATTCAATATTTTGTTTCAAATGAGAACAGCTAGTTTGACCAAATTTTCAATACCATCTCATAAGTTCGTCTCTATTTCAATTAAAATATTGCAATATTACAAATTTAACTTCTCAATAACACATCATAATATCACAAATTTAACATCAAAATAACACATTGCAATAACATATCACAAATATAACATCAAAAACTATGAAAACTAGTTTTCTAATAATATTTTATAATAAAATTATGAAACAAAATTGTTCAATTTTTAAAAAGATTTTTTTTTAATTAAAAACTTTGATTAAAAAGTTTATTAAAAAGCAAGAATATTTTTTCAGCAAACAAATTTATTTAGATGATTCTTTTATACATATATATATATATATATATATATATATATATATATATATATATATATATATATATATAATATATACACATATATACATATATATATATATATATATATATATATGTATATATATATATACACATATATATATATATATATATATAAATATAAATATATTAATATATATATATATATATACATATATATATATATATATATATATATATATATATATATATATTTATATATATATAAATATATATATATATATATATAATAAATAACCAAATAAAAAAGTTATTATGGATGGCTATTGCAGGCTGATAATGGTTCGCCTCATTTAAAATTTTAGATGTTGTTGAGTTCGATTCTTAATTTGAAGTTTAGTTTCACCTATGTATCTCTTTAAGCATTTGCATTCAATCAAATAAGTTCCGGGTTGATTATTATGTGGCAATTTAGTTTTATTTTCTGACGTTAGTAATGAATGCAAAATGTCTTTTTTTGCAACAAACTCTAAAATAATTTTTTAATTAAATGATTTTTGAAATTTTTATATAACTTAGCTTCTTTTGAGACCCAACATGACATACTTTTAAAAAACTTTTTTTTAATAATATTAGGGACCCGGTGTTCAAGGGTCTAGTGCCCCCCATAAATCCAATGAAATTTTGAAAAATTTAACCAAGTTGCTTGTGAGAACCAATAGCAATTTTTAAGAATAAGAACAGATCTTTTTTTGGAGTATAAGGGGCGGCTAGGACACCCTAATATATGTAATTAAATAAATATATATTTATAAATATCAGTATATATATATATATATATATATACATATATATATATATATATATATATATATATATATATATATATATATATATATATATATATATATATATATATATATATATATATATATATATGTATAACTCACTAATATATATATTTATATATGTATATAAATAAATATATATACTTAAATATGTGTGTGTATATATATATATATATATATATATATATATATATATATATATATATATATATATATATATATATATACATACATACATATATAAATGTATATACAAATATATATATTTATTTGTAAACATATGTAAATACATATACTTATATATGTATATATATATATATATATATATATATATATATATATATATATATATATATACACATATATACATATATAAATATATATATATATATATATATATATATATATATATATATATATATATATATATATATATATATATAGATCTATAGTTTGTTGGCTTTGGGAAGAGCGGAAGGAAAAAAGTGATTCTTACGCCAACACATACGTCACTTTTAATTACTTTTGACTTTGGTCCAACATTTTCGTGTTGGACGAAAGTCAAAACCATTAATTTAATTACAAATTAATTGTTATATAAAAAAACCACACAAAAACGCAAATTTAATTGACCAGAATGTTTTAAAAACATTCTGAATGTTTTTAACAATATAAACAATGTTTTTATTTTTATTTTTTTTATTAAAATGTTTTTATTTTTAATTTTTTTAATAAAGTGTTTTTAATTTTTTTTTTTTTTTACTGTAAATCATGCGCGGAGTGTTGCTACATCGACTATCTTATAGCCTGACTCGCAAGGGAGTGCTGCTACATCAACTGACAAATAGCCTGACTCGCAAGGGAGTGCTGCTACATCGACTGACAAATAGCCTGACCCGCAAGGGAGTGCTGCTACATCGACTGAGGGTTTGGTTGGGGCAGGCAGTCTATCATTATTAAAAAAAAAAATTCCGGTCTTGAATTTTAATTTTTACTTTTTGTCAACAAAATATGAAAAAAACTTTCGGACAACATCTAAGGGTTATATATATATATATATATATATATATATATATATATATATATATATATATATATATATATACACACACTCACTAAACATAATAATTCTAATTTTTACCATTACTTTCAGAGTTCACTTCCTAAAGTTTTAATAATATGAACGATTTTGAAATTTTTATATGCAGACAAATTATTTCAGCGCAGTGCAATTATATATATATTTTTTTGTAATAGGTTCTCAACCAACATTTCTGCTAATTGTTGTTTTTATCTTTCAGTGACGTATTGTTGCATAATCCATAAGTGACCAAAGTAATAGTATTTTAAAATTTATTTGATTTTGAAGAATGCTTAAAATTTAAAAATTAAAAACTTTTATTTTTCAAATAAAGTTAACTTGGTCGCTTAATAATACTAATGCTAAATTGATCATTTTATTCAATACTTTCCTTATTTTAGATTAACAGTATGCATTAATTCAAAACTCTTGTTTTGAAAACAAAATAATTCAGCAGATTTCAAATAAACATCATTTTTTTATGATCTTATGCATAAAGTGATATTAGAGAAAGAAAAGTTTATAAAAAATTGAAATACGTATGCATTTTTGTTATTTATTCTTAAATGACTGAACTTACATGGTGACCAAACATAGGCGATTTTAGGGTAAAACTTTTTAAAAAAACTATATTTGATAAAAAAAAAAAATGCAAAGGATACTCAATGTATTGTTTTTTGTTTTCATTGGTAACAGGAATGTTGGCACCATTCTTTATTAGCTCTTTTGATACTATTGTCCCAAATGACTCATAATCTAATACAAACATAACATCCAGCTCAGTAGGATCATGTGATAGCAACCAATTCAAACTCTCATGATATTCAGAATCCTAAAGTGAATCGTGTGACATAATAAGCATAAGTAATAAGATTATTTATTTAAAATGAATCCAGGTTTTACTTACACTTACTTTATTGAAAAAAAAACGGGTACCAGGTTTCTGTTTAAAATATTAAGGAATTTATTTAATGAAAATTAATGAGTAGTTTATTATCACTCTATTATTTGCTACACTCTAATATTTGCTACAAGTGCCATTTGGTTCTTTAAAAATGCAAAAGCAAAGATTATTTAGAAACAATGAGGTGAACAACAGTCTCAAAAAAGTACATAGTTTATGGGTAAAAATCCCTTGATGATATTTTAAAACTCTCTAGTGTAGTAAGCCAAGTTAATGACCAGTCGAGTTAAAAATAGTTAAATTAAAAAAAAAGTGAAACTTTCAATTAAAAAAAAAAAAATATATATATATAAAAAAAACTATGCTTACAACACTCTCCATGTCTTTCAAAGTAATTTTTTTACCCAACATCATCTTGTAAAATGGTCGAATAAAGAAAGCTATAAAAATGAATTTATAAAACATGGCTATAATAAAAAAACTATAAATAGGTGTAAAAAGAAATAAAAATACATAAAACAAAGTTGATTAAAAAACCTTCTACATAAAACAAATTTGAATTAAGAAAGCTGTTTAAAGAAAACATATTTTTTAGAATTGAA
This sequence comes from Hydra vulgaris, assembly GCF_038396675.1. Taxonomy (NCBI): domain Eukaryota; kingdom Metazoa; phylum Cnidaria; class Hydrozoa; order Anthoathecata; family Hydridae; genus Hydra; species Hydra vulgaris. Next base: position 54,261,967 of record NC_088932.1, on the reverse strand, counting down.
ATAAAGATGAAAAAAGCTGTAAAGAGAAAACATGGTTATGAAACACTAGTCTCATAAATGCTGGTAAATATATAAAAAAAACTTGTAACCTAAAAAACACATAAACGAAAAAATTCATTTACCATCTAAAAGTTTGCCATGATAAACTGCCATACCAGCAACACGCCCAATGAAGGTAAAATAAGAAAGATGTTGTTCATTTGCAATTCCAGAATTAGAGTTGATTTGTAAAGTGTAGTTATCTCTGAATGGAAAAAAAAACTGATTTTATATAAAAACATAAGCAAAAATTAGTTAAAAAAAAAAAAATTTATATACAACATTAATACAATAGTAAAAAAACATTAACTAATAGGTTCTATTTGGAAAAAGTTAATCAAGAAAATACTTTTTGTTTTCTGATTAAACAAGACCTAGCAAGACCAAGCTTTACAGTAACACTAGAAAATAATTAAATATAACAAGACCAAGCTTAGCAGTAACACTAGGAAATGAATAAGCAATTTATACAAATGATTGGTGGTAAAATACTAAATAATATGAAAATTTAATACATAATACAATAATTTTATCGTAAGACATAATGCAACTTGATAAAAATAATACTGCAGCCCTCAGAATTATGAAAAAAGGGTCAGCAATGAATTGTGGAGCTTTTTATCAAACTATTTTAATTCGGCATTAGGTCACCACAAAGGTTTTAATACAAAGGTTTCACTAGAGTAACATAGAAATATGGTCAGCAAAATGATCCCCGACACTTTTAGGTTGGGAGTTAGGTCAGCACTGCCAAATGTTGACTCTAATTCCGACGTCTGATGATAAGTAACAAAAACTAAACGCTATTATATGTCTTCTAAAATTTTCAGTTTTTTAATAAACTGTAAAAAGGTGTATGTTAAACTGTGCATTTTAAGACCACTACAACCTTTCTTGTTTCATATAACATTCAGCGTACATATATTCTTGTTTCATAAAATATTGAGTGTACATACATTAAAGTGAAGAAATTTAGTAGACAAAAACAAATTGATATATTTATATATCTTTTATTTCCAACATATTTATATCAAAAGGGAATGAAAAAATAACTAATGTTTTAATAAAAACATTCTTAAAAAAATCATGCACCCAAAAAAATAATAAAATTAATCTAACTTTACCAGTACTTTAGTTTTACCAGGTTTAAATAGATTTTGCAAATGATACCAGATAAAAAATATCTTAACAGTCTGTGAGTTTTACAACCAAAGGTGTTAGAAATGATACTTACAGGTGTATTCAGATACATTTTTGAATATCACATGCAATAGTAACTATGTGTACTTGCATGTGATACTCACAAATGTAAATGTAGACACAATTGTGACAAACAAATGTACACTTTTCATAACACAATTGCTGTAGTATTGAAATATAAAAATATTTGGAACACAAGTAAATAAGAAGTTTTAAAAGTTTTCTAAAGATTGCTACTCATAGAGTTAGTTAACTCTAAAAGCAAGAGAAAAAAACGACAAGAAAACACACAATTGAAAAAAAAAATTCCGAAAAAAAAGTATAAGATACCTTGAACATAACGAATTGTTAATTTTAAATCTTGAATACAAATTTCATATTCTGCAAATGCTAAGTAACATTAACTACAATGAGTGTTCTTTCATTGGGGTATATATAACTCAGTCATCAAGATATTTGCTGGGAGGAACAGTTTTTGGACAAAGATTTTTTTTATTATTATTATTTCTATTGATGATTATTTAATTTGAAAATTTAAAATGAATTTTTAAAAAACCAATTTAAAAGATTTATTTTTAAATAAAAAACTATTAATTATTAAAAACAAATCAAATGACAAATATAAAATAAGATCTCATTCATAAAAAAAAAAAAAAAAAAAAAAAAAATTTAAATTTAACTTAATATTAAATAGGTGACTAATAAACTAAACGCAGTTGACATGTTTATTTATGTTTATTTATTCGACAAACTAAAATATTGTTTCTTTAAAAAAAATTATAAAAATTTTTTCCTAATTTTAAAAAACCAACTACTTGCTACTTGCTAAAGGGAACAAGAACATAAATGAATTATTAAGTTGTCAAAAACAACAGATAAAATAAAAAAAGAAGACTTTCATCTTCTTCTTAGTTTTTTTTCATCTTACTTTACTAAAAATTAAAAACTTTACTCAAAATTTTAAAAAAAAACTATTTAAGATTTAAAATACTATTGAGCAACACTCTGATCAAGTGCATAATCTGATCAGGCATTAGAGATAATGATACAATTATACCAGTCAAAAGTCAAGACAAATTGTGTCAGTCAACCTTAATTTGTTTCAGAATGTTAAAAAAAAAGTCAACTAATTTTATCTTTTATAAGTTAAAAATCATGCTTTTTTAAATCAAGTTAAAAAAATTTTTGAATTTTTTTAATTAAGTTAAAAAAAATTTCGAATTTTTTTAATTAAGTTAAAAAAAATTTCGAATTTTTTTAATTAAGTTAAAAAAAATTTCAAATTTTTTTAATTAAGTTAAAAAAATTTTTGATTTTTTTTAATTAAGTTAAAAAAATATTCGAATTTTTTACATACGTACTAATAAAATTTTATTACATGATAAAATTTTTGTTGTTTTATTTTTTTAAATGCTTTATTTTTACTGTATTTAACAAACTCTGTAAATACCAATGGTAATATAGTTTCGAGATGTACAGATTTCATGGTCATATGAACATTTCTCATTAAAAAAAATCATTTAGACTTAATATATTAAACTTACATGTAATTGTTGCAGTGATTCTCATATAAAACAGAACATAAATAACTCACGTTGCTGAATATTCAAAAAGACCATAATAAGGATTAAACATTTCTTTAGATAATAAGTAAAACCATTCTCTATAAAAAAAACAGTGTAATTAATAATAAATATATTTATTATTATTATTATATATATGTATATATATATATATATATATATATATATATATATATATATATATATATATATGCATAAACTATCTAATTAAGCTAATTTATGTTAAATTAAGTTTTATGTCTTTATGCTTGTGTGCGCACCCATTAAAATTTCAAAGTTAAATACTGTACACAACTATAGAGTATTCCCATGAGTCACGTGACTCAAGAAACGTTGCCATTATGAGAGGATAAAAAAAGTAAACAAACTGTTTGCGGTATTAATTCTAATACCATTTGTAATAGGTTTTTATTAGGTTCTAGTACCAATATTAATATAATAATATATATTTTTTATCCACAAATTTAATTATAATTTACAAAGTTAGGTTCAGTATCACTCATATAGTTAAAAACTAGTCAATGAATTTTAATATCAATGTCATTGGATATCATGGAACTTAATATCAATGTGTTATAATAATCAAGATTTTTTTTATTTTTAAAATAATTAGCAAGTTTATTTACTAAATTTACTATAAAGAAATGTCAAACTACAAAACATCAGATGTACCTTCCAAAAACAGATATGATCATAAGTCTTATACAAAGGTACATAGACAATTGCTCAATTTCAAATAACCAATTCAAAAACAACAAAAAAACTTCTCCAGCTGAAGTTTACACTGATTTATTAAACTATCCACTATTTTTACCAAGTTCTTATACATGTGAAGATATGAAGACCTATAACTCATGGAAGCGTTTAAATAAGAAATAACATATTTAGTAAATTTTTTTGGTGTTTCATTCTCAAAATCTAAATGTTGTGATTTTAATGTGCATCGATAATTTGTCAATAATTAGTTATAAAAACGTTGAGATTGTTGATAAGTAATAAAAACATTGAAAACAAAATGGTTTTTAAATGATACCCAAAGTAATCCACAGATTTTTGCAGAATTTGATATTGACACTGTAATTGTAAGGGAGGCCTCGCTGAAGCATCTACACATATATTTAACAAAACTGTTAAAATGTGAGAGTCTAAAACAGTAAGTGATTATAATTCTTAATGGTTACCACCAAACCTACCAGCAAAGTTAACGACAAAATGTTTTTTTAATTATAAATCAAAACTAAAGGCAGCTATTTTATGAACAATCGTTGCATCAGCTCATGAGTACTCTACTGAATCTTATAATTCTAAAGCATCAGATGGTGTTATTAAATGTTCCTTTTTAAAAAAATATGCTTAGAAATTAAATTTCTATACAGTTATAGAAAAACTATTGCAAGATATGACTGAAATTGAAAAAACTTATTAACTTATTAATGCTGCAATTTTTTGTATAGACAGTAAAAGATTTTTTAATTTATACATCTTTCGTGAAGAAATCTTAACATATCAAATCAATCCTTATCTTTAAAAAATTAATTTTGCAACTAGTGAACATGAACACATTGAAAGCAATGTTTTATCATTTCAGGACCTAATTTGTTACTGTCACATCAGCTCAAAAGATGGCGATATGATTGTAAGATGCACTAATATACATTGTAAAATTAAAAGCTGCTAAAGGTAAATGGTTTTGGGACAAAAAAACATTTAGGGATACTTTATATTTAAACAAACATTCTAAAAGTAAAAAAATGCATGTTGAGAAAAAAAAATTCATTAACTGTTTAACAAAAACGTTGAGAGAGAGAGAGTGAAAAGATAAGTTATTTAATATACATTAAAAAAAAAAAAGAGATAAAATGATATTTTGTTCAGTTAATCTTGTAAACATCTGTATAGTTTAATGGCATATTATTTTTAAATTATTGTTCAAATTATTTGCTAATCAAATGCTACTAAAGTTAACCAAATCACATACTGAATAAAAAATCTTAACTAATGTTGTATGAGATTCTTCATCTTTAGTAAATAAAAAATTAACTGGTATCAAGTCAAAGAGAACAAGACTCTTTGTCATATTTTACAATTTCAGGAAGTTTAGAAAATCTAATTTTCTAGTTGTTGTTTTTTTTAGTTAGTTTCGATATATAATTTATAGCACCTATTATATATTACAATTAATATTTTATAAAGCTTTATGTGCAATAAAATGCTACCCTAAAAATTTATTTAAAAATCCTAATGGTATATTTTTTATTTTATCGACTTTTTAACATTTTTAACTTTTTTAACATTTTTATCCTCTCATAATGGCAACATTTTTTGAGTCACGTGACCCAAGGGAATACTCTATAGTATTAAAATTTTATATTATAATATAAATTTCATTTTTTGGAATATACTTTTGTTGGAAAAACAACATTTTCAACCTAAAAATAAATCTAGCTCAACTTAGAAATGATATATATTTTTTTAAATGGTCTGAGTTATATAAAAGTCAACAATTTAAAAAAAATCATCAACAAACCTGTATTTTGTATTTTGTGTATTGAAAAACCATAATATAAAAAGTTTAATATTCAAAGAACAAAAAAAAAAAAAAGAAAAAAAAAAGAGAGCAATAAAAAATAAAAGTTTTAAACAAATATGAACACACAAGAAAAAAAAATGTAAGTAGCTTGTCCAAAAAAAAAAGTTTTATTTTTGTTTAAACAACAACAATATTATTTGAAAATTTTTTACACAACTTTTTTATTCTATTTCTTATTAGTTAATTTAAAATACTCTTCAAAAAAAAATGAAATTAAAATGATTATGTTAGGTTTAACACAAAAAACATCATATAAAATAAATAAATCCAATAATAAAAACACCAAATATAGTTGAAATAAAAGTTCTAGTTCTTATCTGAAAAATTAAAAAAAAAATTAATCTTATTTTGTTACAACAAATATTAGTATTTAATGGCTATCATAATATAAATACAACAACTAAAAACAATTGTTACCTAATACATAATCAGATTAGATATTTAATTTCATATTTATGATAATAATAATAACAATAATAGCAATTGTATTAATAATAATAATAAAAACATTAATAATAGTAAAGAATTGTATATTGCATCATGTTTATTTAACTCTAACTTATTTACAAATGTTTTACCTAGCAACTCCACCATAGTCAAGTCCAGTCTCTCCATCAAAAACAATCCATAATTTAGTTTTAAGCAACTCTACATTAGTACATGAATGCAAAACAAATCGATAAGAATCTTGAAATAAGTTATTGCGTCGCACATGTATTTCATATTTGCTGGGCACATTTTCCTGTTATAATATAAAATTATAAAATATTTGCTGAGCACATTTTCCTGTTATAATATAAAACAACAAAATATTTGCTGAGCACTTTTTCCCGCTATAATATAAAATTAAAAAATATCTGCTGAGCACATTTTTCTGTTATGATATAAAATTATAAAATATTTGCTGGGCACAGATTTCTGTTATAATATAAAATTATAAAAATCAAATTTGATAGAAAATAAAAATAAGATATTTTTATTTTGTGTAATTCTTACAAAATTGAAGTTTAAGTGATCAAGATATGCACAAAAAATATTTTAATTAATTTAAATATTTAAAAATCAAATCAATATGCAAAATAGAATTCCCAATCTTTATATTTAAAAACGAGATAGCCTAGTGACCAAGTGGGTTTTGTATATGGGTCAAATCATTATATTTCAACCAATTTAAAGAAAACTTTATGGGTCACCATCTCTGATTTTTCTGATTTTGACATATTGTTATGTGCATTATGTAGATAGGTTAAATTTGAAATTTCAGACCAAGTACAACGGTTCAGAAATTATAGCCTTAGAAACATGACACAGTGGCCCCCCTCAATTTACAAATGGTCGAAACAGACTACTTTAGAGCTGTATAGCTTTTTTCTCACTTTCAACAAGTCTCTCATTTTTTCTAGAACTAATTTATGGATAGTTCTCTGTTTAAAAAAGTGGTTTTTATTAACTTGTATTAAATTAGGAAAAATTATGACTTCCTCAACTTAAGTAAAAATCTTAAAATTGCTTAAATATGCCAAAATGAAACTAACTGTAGCATTATTCTATTCATCCACAAGTCTTTAAAGATAAGTTTCCTGATTAGCTACTACTGTCTGCAATAAATAGGCAAAATATAGGCAGCTTGTTGGAGTTTAGAACTCAAATATATCTAATAGCAAAATGTCCGCTCGCCTAAAATGTCCAATTTTCAGCCATTTTGAGATGCTTGTAAATTTTTCGAACACTTTGTTTTGATCTAAGATTACCAGCATATAAGACCATTAGACCCAACTATCTGAAAATGCAAACATTATAAACTTGTCAAATCTACACCAAAAATGACAGCATTTTTAAATAACCCTATTTTTCAATCATCAACAGTTGAATGTGTTACTAGAAACCAGTGCCCCTCTAATTTACCAACTGGACTGTGTGAAGGGAGCAAATAATTATAAGTCATTTCTTAATAAAAAGAAAGATATGGTTGGTTGCTCTCTCCTTGATCTGGTCTTTATAGTAGATATGGGCACAAATAAGGGAGGCAGTAACTTTTTAGAGACATTCATTGTGGTTCAAATAGAGGTCTCTAAATGAATTTAAATATTTAGATACTTAATATCTAAATTATATTCAAAATGAAACCATTATTTCTTTAAATTCTATATTATAATAGGTAATCAGTGGTCTGTATGTAGCCTGGATCCCCCCTTTCCCCCCCCCCACACTCACTAAGGTGAGGGTGAGGGGGTTTGGGGTGGTACCAATCAAAGGGGAAAGGGGTACTTGGAAGTCTGAAATTTCAAATTTAACCTATTTACATAATACACATAACAATATGTAAAAATCAGGAAAATCAGAGATGGTGACCCACAGGCCATTGGTTGAAATAAAATGATTTGACCCATATATAAGGGAACAATTATACCTAATAAACAAATTATCTTAATTTAATGATTTTTATTATATACCATATATAGAACTATGATGACTTTTTCTTTTTTACTACATTGAACAATCCAATATTCCTACATTTACTATATTGAAAAGTCCAATATTCCCACATTTACTACATTGAACATTCCAATTTCCAACATTTACTACATTGAAAAGTCCAATATTCCCACATTTACTACATTGAACATTCCAATTTCCAACATTTACTACATTGAACAGTCCAATATTCAAAACTTACAAAACCTTTCATCACAAAACTAATTAAACAAAACTTTAAATATATAATTTATTGCAAAAAATGCATAGTCAAAAAATTTTAAATATAACTTTTTAAATGTGTAACAGTTGTTAAAAGACTTCAGTTTTAGTGTTGAATGCATTTATTACCTTTTATAACTTTTTATTTGCATTCAAACTGGTTTTATACCAAAACAACAATGACAACAACAAAAAATATTTTATAAAAAACAAAATAAAACATTTACCGGTTTTTTTAATCTTGATCTGAAAAAATCATACTTTCTTTTGTAGTCTCGAGAATAAGGTAGATTCTAATGCAATAATATTCAATAAATTTTCTATTAAAACTTTAAAATTCTGTGTGTTTATATATATATATATATATATATATATATATATATATATATATATATATATATTATATATATTATATAAATTATATATATATATATATTATATATATATGTGTATATATATATGTATATATATATATATGTATATATATATATATGTATATATATATATATATATATATATATATATATATATATATATATATATATATATATATATATATATATATATATATATATATATATATATATATATATATAGTACTGTGAATAAGTTTTAGACCAATCACCATTTTTTTGATTTGATAGTCATCTTTATTTTTGAGTTTATAAATACTAAATAATTAAAAATCCATATATATTTAATATAAAAATACAATAAAAAAAAAACAGCCAACTATAATGTGTAACTATAATGTATAAGGGTAGAACACAAAAATAACAATGAAATACTGAGAATGATATCGTTTCCCTAGTAACAACTGCAATTTTTTTTTGGACGAAATATTCAAAATAAATTTCTGTGATATGTTTTGCCATTCCCACAAAAGTCCAAAGAAGCATTCTTTAGCATTTGTAGAACCATTTTCAACCTATTTCCTATCTAAATAATTCCAAGCTTGTTTGATGATGTTTAAATCCAAACTTTGCAATAGCTAAATCATAACCTCAAACATTCCTTTTTTAGACATTTCATTAAAGTAGTTTTTTGCTTCCATAGAACAAAATTTTGGGATAATTGTCTTGCTGTAGTATAAAATTATGCCCAATTAGTTGTATTCCAGATGGTACTACATGTTTCCATAAAATTTCTACACAGAAAACCAGTACATAATCCCTCAATTTTAATCAAATCTCTTACTCCAGAAGACGAAATACAATCCTAAACTTGTACAGAACCTCATTATGGTTGGGTTAAAACACTCAGGCTGATAAACTTCACCAATCCTTCTAATAACATATTGGTATCTTTTGTACCAATATGTTATTAGAAGGATTCAAATTTTAAATTTAGAATCATCTATGTACAAGATGCAATTAAACATTTCCTGAAATCTGAAATCTTTGTAGTCTTTTGCATATTTTAGACATTTTCCTCCATTGCCACAACATTACACAACACAAATATTTATTTCAGGAAATAATGTTGAACACAAAAAGATAAAACTTTTTTTTTAATGTTACCTCTTGTTTTGTTTAATATCTTTTTAATATCACCTGTTAGGCCATGAGGGCTACTACAATCGAGGAGGCAACTTTCTTGTGTGGTAACCCTTTCTTAACTCTTTAACTCCAAAACACAAATCTTGAAGAACACTGCTGTGTAAAATGTGAACAGCCGCTGTGTGGAGAAAGTACCACTATCGTATAGTTATGTATGAGCATTCTACTACTACAGTTGTGCCAGTTGCTCATTAAATATTTTGTACAAATGTCTTTTTGAAAGTTAATTTTCAATATCTTAAATATTTCAAAATAAATTAAATTTTAAGTTCAATCTTTCAAAGATTAAATTGGGAAAAACTATTAATTTTGGTTTTGGTCTAAAACCTATTTACCGTACTATATATTAAAAATATATAAGTACTTCAATCTTCCTCTTATCTTTTGTCTGAAGTCGTGGATCTTCCCACTGAGTTGATTGTGTTTCTAATAAATTGAATATTTATACAGCTATATATATATATATATATATATATATATATATATATATATATATATATATATATATATATATATATATATATATATATATATATATATACATATATATATATATATATATATATATATATATATATATATATATTTATATGTATATGTATATGTATATATATATATATATATATATATATATATATATATATATATATATATATATATATATATATATATATATATATATATATATATATATATATATATATATATGATGTTTATGATGTTTTTTTGTTTTTCTTGTGAATACAAACAAAAAAGGTAACAAAAACAATATTGTAAATGTAATATTATTTGGTACAAACCTACATCAGCTTGAATGTCAAAACAAAAATAGGAAACGATTTCTAGCCCTAATTGACTTACATTTCCAAGCCGGCCACAAGCTACATAAAATATTCCGGCCACAAGCTACATAAAATATTCAATTGAAATTCTATTAAGACTAGCTACAGTTGCATGTCTAACCTAAAGTCAACCATAAATTCGCATAACTTCAAAACTTAGTACAACAAAAATAAACTAAAATCCGAACAATGTAACTACGTAGATAGTCCAACAACAGTGTTTCTCCAACAATATTGTCTACCAAGCAACTGTAAGTTCAAGTGATCATGAACATAATAAAAAAAGTATATTTTAGCGTTTGCAACACACCATTAAATTTTAGATTTAAATGATAAATTAAGACAAACACAAGCCATCTCAAATCACTTGTATCAGTTAAGTATAGAAATGACATAGAACTCTCCAAGGAAGTGCTTAAAAAGACCAAAACATAAACCTCTTGTAAAATGAAAAACTATCAAACAATGCAAACCTTACAATCTAACAACAAAAAAATGCCACCTTTGTCTGTATGAAAATATGTATGCAATTTTATCAAATAATATTAAAAAACTACTGAATTAATAAAATGAAATTGTATCTCAGTGTTGGCATTTAAAAAAAATCTTATTATCTTTAGACAGAAGAGTAGTAAACTATAAAAACTTTTTGTAAATATGTAGCAGAAACCTCAGCAGAAATATGTAAGAACAACAACAACAACAACATATGGAACCTTAACACATATTAAAGATTACACAGATTAAAGCACATAGAACATACATTAAAAATAAACATGTAGAAATCAAAATTTGCAGGTTATAATAATAAAAAAAGAAAAAAAAAGATGATAATTGTAGTAATAACAAAATTTGATGATAATAACGAGTAGTAATAACGAAAAGAAAATTAAAAGAATATTTTAATAGTAAGGATAATTATGTTTAAAAGTTAGAATAAAATATTTTTCAGAACTTTTTAAAACTGATTTTATTTATCACAGAGAAAAGGTATTTTAGGATGAAAGTTTATGGACCCATTCAAAATGCATACAAGGCTCTTGTTCCATTCACAAGAATGAAATAGAATGTTTACGTAACTTCTGGGTTTTAAAAGTTTAATGCTCATCATATTGAATGGCTTGGCTCTAGTGTCAGTGACTCTGCAGGCATTAAAGCCCACAACTTTAGCCTTTCTCAATCCCTAACTCAAATAGTCAACTTTCCAAATCTTGCTATCCAGACAACCCAAATCATTTACCTTCTCTACTCAACTTATGTCTTGTTTCTGTTCCTAGTCAGTGCTCAGTTTCTCCGCATTCACCCTTAAGTGCTTCTGATCACAGTTTGATCTCTCAAACACTATTATCTCATTCTTCTTCATCATCAGAATCCCCCTATCATTGTACCTCTTACAACTATCTTAAAGCTGACTGGGACTCTTTCCATGATTTTTTTTGTAACGGCCCTCGGGTAGGAATCTTTCATCTTCCTGTTGACAAATTTGCTTCTTACATTCCCTCTCATTGACTCCAAGTCAAGCCTCACTCTTCTCCATGATTTTCCTCACATTGTACTGCTGCAATTTTAATTAAAACTGTTACTTCCATATATATCAGAAAAAAATTCTCCAGAAAACAGATGTCTGTTTATCACTGCTAGAAACCATTGGAAAAAGGTTTTGTCTAACACCAAAGTCCGCTTTTTCAAGTCATGAAATCTCATATTTCATTACAAAAATTAGACTCTCGTGACTTCTGGAGAATCTTTAGTAGTATCAATAATATGGGCAAATCTAAAATTCCATCTCTCTTGTATGGCTCAGACTTTGTCACCTCACCTAAAGACAAAGCTGAATTGTTTGCTAAGAACTTTTCATCAATATCATCTCTTGATTCCATTAGTTGCATTCTACCTGATATAGCTGTCAAACAGGTTAATCTATTGCTTGACATTTGTAATACTCCAGCTTCTGTATCTAAAGTGATTTCCTGCTTAAACTCTACTAATACTTGTGGCCCGGACAACATACCTGTTATAGTCTTGCAGAAGTGTTCTCCAGAGCTGTTGTCTATATTTTCAAAACTATTTAACTAGTGTTTATTAAAGTCTTGTTTTCCAGCCTGCTGGAAAGCGGCATCTGTTATCTCTATTTTCAAAAATTCTGGAGAGCAATCTGATTTGCCTACTGTCCCATTAGTCTTCTTCCTATCATAAACAAAGTTTTTGAATCTTTAATTAACAAACACTTAATCTCTCATCTTGAATCTAATAACTTACTTTCTGATTAATAATATGGATAATCGATCTTCTTGTTCTACAGCTGATTTGCTAACAGTAATAACCGATAGGTTTTACCTCAGATAAAACTCAATTTTTTTCAGCCAATAGTTATCGCAATAATTTAGATCTTTCTATATTTATGATCGGTAATGTACTCCATGAGTCATCTACCCTTCACCGTCTAGGATTAACTCTTACTTGCAATCTTTCTTGGAAACCATATATCAAATCCGTTGCAAAAATAGCATCTGCTAAGGTTGCATCTCTTTATCGAGCTCGACACTATCTTACTTCGAATTCTATTCTCTATCTCTATAAATCTCAAATCCAGCCTTGTATGGAATACTGTCGCCATATCTGGGGTGGATCTTCTAATGATGCCCTTTCTCTTTTAGACAAGGTGCAAAAACGCATAGTAAACATAGTTGGACCTGCTCTTGCAGCCAACCTCCAACCATTATCACATCGTCATAGTATTGCTTCTCTTTCTCTTTTCTACAAATACTATAATGGGCACTGCTCTAAAGAGATAGCGTCTCTTGTGCTATCTACTAAAATTCATTCTTATGTTACTCGTAATTCAATTAAGTCTCATCCTTTTTCAGTGACTGTTCCTAAGTGCTCCAAAAACTCTTACTCGTCTAGTTTTTTTCCTCGAACATCAATTCTTTGAAATTCGCTTCCTTCATCTTGCTTTCCTGATTCATATAATTTGCAATCTTTTAAGCCGTCTGTCAATCTTGCTCTACAATCTTCATCTTTTCTCCAACTCTAATTAGTGGTTGCTTGCAGCCTTGTTGGAAGCAAAGATGTTTAAAAAAAAAAAAAATTAGCGTTCCATTGTATATATTTCTAGTAGAGTAGGAATGTACTAGTCTACTTTCTGTGAACAAATTTATAATGGAAGATGGTAAACTTTTATTTAAGGAGCCAAAATCAAAAAGAAGATTAGCATACTTTACTTAAGCTGGAAATGTTGGAACATTAAGTTCCAACATTTCCAGCTTAATTATGCCAAACAATAGCAAAAACAAATAACCATAAAAACCATATAAACAAACATTCCATAACGCAACATAAAATAATTTACTGGAAAAAAAACCTAACCATGGTCAATAAAAAAAACTCTTCCATCAATGTGAACTCTTTCTTCCCACCCAGCCTGGAAAGAAAATAATGAGATAAAAACTACTTTAAAATTTTTAAAACTATGTTATTTATATAGATATTTTATAAATCTACTTTAAAATATATGATATATAGATAAATATAAAAATTAAAAAATATAAATTTGTAAGAAAAAACAATTTAAAAAATTTACCGGTAAAGGTTCTTGATCCTTGTTGATGCTATTTTCAATATTTGTACGTGGGTCAGACTAAAAGCAAATCTACAATGTCTTATTTCCAAATATAAAGAATAGTTTTCTAAAGTTAATTTTTTTTTTATCTAATTCTACATCATAATAGAAATGCTCAGTTACCCAAGACGTTATTCGTTGGTTATGATTTATAAAAAAGACTCTATTATTCGGAGCTAACTGCATAGCCCAACCGGGTGGTAATGGACTTTCTGCTTGACTTGGTACATCAGGGTGAAGTCTTTCTGAATTTTCTGCAGCTTGAGCTTGTTCATTTTGATCATTTAAAGTAAAGTTTCTAAAAAATTGATATTATCAAAATTTATTTATATAAA